>NC_141763.1:102306215-102610828 GCF_982258835.1 Parasteatoda tepidariorum
AGTTTAACAATATTTGAAAATTAAGCATATTTTGTATAGATAAATTTCAAATGGGTAAAGAATACTTCGTGCGTGCTTTAAAAACATACTTCTTATTTACCTCGGTTTATTTTCTATGCATTAATCTTAAAATTTCATTCTAAAACAAATGTAAAGCTATGGAGTAATATAATTTTAAAATCTAATTTCAAACATCAAATAAGAATTTTTAATTTTAATCAATGCGCTCTTTCCCCAATTCTTTTGCACTCTTGAATAGTTCAATTGATCAAACAAATAATGGATTTTGTTGTATGTTTTGTTCTTTCAGAAGCGTGATACTTTTAATTAAATTTTTCCTGCTTAACAAGCTTTCCTTTTATTTCAATAAAATTAAAGTTTTCTTTTCATCATAGAAAAAATTTAATAAATTTTAAAACTCTTACAATTTTAATAAAGTTTATTTAATTTAATTGTTTCTATGAATGGCCGAAATCAAGAGAATGTCGACTTTCAGCAGTGAATGTTAACAATCACATAGTCACTTTGGTGAACATCCTGAAATATTTATTATATCCAATTTCATATTAATTTATTCGTTTATATTATTGTATTTATTTAACATTTATTCGATATTTTAATATCTATTGGGAGAAACCTCATTATTCGGAGAACTGGTTAAATGCATACCAGACAGTGGCTCTTGACCTTAAAAAAAACATCATTGTAGGGCATACCGGGCAAATGTATACAGGGCAGGGGCGCTAACTAGACCTAGTATATGTTTCGGACATTTACTGAAGTGACTATGTGATTGTCAACATTCACCGGTGGAAGTCAACAACCACCCATTTCTATAATTCACAGTAACATAATCAATCATTTAAAATTTATTAATACTAGTATTATTAGCCACATGATATAATATTTAAGATTAATATTTATAAAAAAAGGAAGAATTAGGAAAACTTTAAGGCCATTATTTTCCTTAGTTAGAGTAGCATTATCTATTTAGTTATGTAAGAAATATGTTAAATTCAGTTTTCAAATTTTATACAGTTCGCAACACTGTTAAAATTTTCATTTTAAAACTTTTCATTCTAAAATAATCAACAGAAGTATGTCGATCCAATTAACAGCAAAGTTTACGTTTATGAATATTTTAATCATCGTGGTTTGGAAATCGGGTGAAACTGGTATGGTTAAAAAAAAATCGTGAATGCAAAACTATACGGTTTTGTAACCATTTAGAGCTATCATGGTTTCTAAACCGTAAAAAATGAAATTTAACTGGACATTGAAGTTAGATTATGGACATTGGAGTTAGATTGAGGTTCAGTTGTGTTTTGTCAAATAAACCTAATGAACCGTTGAATTTGGCTAAAATAGCTCTTGTAATGCCATCTATCGTGAAAAATGGGAAATAGTACTAGACGTTTTTATATTAAGCTATTTTGTGCTGTCACCATCTATGCACTGTTAGAATTTTCATTCTAAAATTATGGTAAAATGACCGGGTCCATCCGATTAACCGTAAAGTTTACGGCAAAGAATATTTTTCACCTTTACGGTTTTGAAACCATTTACATCTAGTATGGTTATAAGATCATGAATACAAAACTATACAGTTTCTTAACCATTTACAACTACCGTGGTGTCGAAACCGTAAAAATAGAAAGTTAACTGGACATTGGAGCTAGACTTCTAATTTAATAATGAACAGTGGAGAGTCCAGGACACTAAAAATTCTTCATATGTGTGTTAAAGGGAATGGAGGCGTCAACGCTGGAACTCGAACCCCCGCTCTGTCGGTTGTGAGATTGACAGATTAGCTCTCTCGGCTATAATATGTACGCGGTTGCAAGGTACTAAGTTGCTTCATTAGATGGCCTTAGTTGGTGCAGTAAAATTATTATTATTTAACCGTTTTAGGTAAAAATTGCTAATAAATGATTTTTCTCGCTGTTAATAGTTTCATTACCATCTTATTTATGGTTATTTGACTGCTTTATTTAAACATGGTAAAATAATTGAAAAGATTGTTATTTAGCCATTTTTTCCGGGAAATTTCTAACAGTGTGCGTGGATGAAAGTTTCGTAATCTAACAGTCTAAGGTTACCGATTCCCCAATCGGTAGAGGCTGAAAACTTCATGTGTTAAAGGAATGGAAGAAATATTTTGGTGTTAACCCTACTATTCGATGATCTTCCATTCAGCCGGTCCTGTCACCTCGGCTATAATATGTATCCAACTCTGAGAAGCTAAGTTGGCTTCGTAACGTTGTGGCTGTTTAACCGTATTAGGTGAAAATAGTCGGCACATTATTTTTTTTTCCAAGTTAACAGTTCGAATACCATCTTTTTTTTATGGTAATTTAACTATTTTGGTAGAATACGACAAAATGCAAATAAATAGAACAATTTTTCCAAGAAATTTCGATCACTGAATGTATATCATTTTAATTGCCCCTCATAGTAAATTGTGCAATTTACAATTAAAGTGGCACAATGTTTCATTTTCTTATATTTGTTGTTATAATTACTACAAGTTATATTTTTATACTACAATCATTTCGAAGAAGGAAATAGTCATTAGAAAGCTTAAGAATAAATTAAAATCATGTGAATTTTACGAATGTTTGACAAAAGGCTGTATATAAGTATTTCTTTTCTTTCCTTCATTTCACTCCACTAAAAAAAAGTGCTTAAAGCTAATAAAAAAACATACAACGAAAATGACTCGAAAACAAAATTATTGAGATTTGTGTTAGGCTTAACTTCCCTTTGAGCAGGATATCTCACATTCCTACCGTATCATAGTCTTTAAGTAACTCTGGAATAAGAAAATTTGGATAGAAAACATGCTCATTTTTATCTAAGCTTTATATAAGAATGTATAATGTAGCAGCTGCTATGAACTGTACAGTACATTTATCACTTTGTATAATATATTTTGAACTAGGTATTATACAGTAATTAATATTAAACTAGAAAAAACACAAACGTTAGTCAAAAACAACTCTCTTCCTTTATATAGATTAAAGCTACAGAACTTTTATGTCCTGTACAGTGTATTTTTGTTCATTTCGAACTAGGCATTATACAATACCTATTATGAAACAAGAAAAAGTACAAACGTAAGTCGAAAACAATATTATATAAGCTTACATAAGCTAAAGCTACAGAATTAACTATACAGCTTCTCTGTGCTGTACAATGTCTTTTTGACTACGTATTATGTGTAACGATAAATTATAGATTTTGAATTGGGAATTATATAGTAATTAACATGAATGCGCAAATATTTTTAAACTAACTTGCGTTTCCCAACAAAAAAAGCTTTTTAACATTTGATTTTGGAATATATAATTGACGAAATTGAAAACAATTTTGATTTTATATTCCTAAAAACTGAATATTAATGTTCACAAATGTTTGTTTTGCCTACATTTTCTCGTTTTGAACAATGGTCTTTCGATTATTTAATGTCAGATAAGATAAACGCATTTATTTAATGTGAGAGTAATTAATTCATTGAATGTGCGAGTCATAAATTCATCTATTATGTGAGTGATAAATTAGTTTAATATGCTAGACAAAAATTCATTTAACATGCGGGTTATAAATTTATTTAATTCGCGATTACTTATTTCAGTTCAAGTGCGAATCATAAATTTGTTTAATATGCGAGTGAAAAATTCATTTAACATGCTTGTTATAAATCTATTTAATGCGTGAGTCCTTAATTCATTTAATGTGCGTGTCATAAATTCATTCATCATTATCTATGTCTAGAAATAATTTTATTTCACGTAATGAAACTTTATTTCTGATATTTCTTTATTTTACTTTAAATAAATGCAGAAATATCCGAAAATGTGATCGGAAATATTGAAACTTAAATATTTGAATAAAAATAAAATATTCCATGCCTAACGTTATTGCAAGTTTTGAGTATTACGTCTTTAGACGTCGGTAAATGTATGCTTTTTACCTCCTCTACATGACGTTTATTTTACAATAAAACTACCCGATTTCGTTCTATTTTCAGGCGTTGAAATAAATATCAGTTTCTCACAGCTTGTATTACTGTTTGTAATCCATAACACTGTACATTTAGTTCTTTAGATTGGCAACAGTGAAGTCTACGGAAATGAAATGGACTGCCTTAGGTTCCAAAAAGAAAGATAAGCTTTTTTTTCGTAGTTTAATTTACATACTAAGGCATTTTCACTTCAACTGTATTCGATGAATTTGAAAACTTTTAACTCGATATAGTGCGGAAATAGGATTCATGTTTTTATTCAAATACAAGGGAAATTTATTTTAAAGAAATTCGTGTAGATTGCAATGGCATCAACTTACTTTTCAATATCAGAGCAAAACAAAGAAGGCAATCGCTATTTCAAGACGAAATTGTTTAGATAAACATTTACTATTTTTGAACTGAAACTGAAGAATATATTTTAAGTTGTTTAAAAATTAAGATTTTTAGTTTAAAATATTTGCAGCACCAGAAAGAATTTTTTCGGTCATGAGAAAGATTTAAAAGGCTTTGATTATAATTATTGAAAATTTATAGTTTCAGCTACAAATTTTTTTTTCCACTTAAGTTTTCAACACTTTTTTTTATTAAATTTCTTTTCTATTTTTTAATTCTTAAATAACTATATACATTCTTTTAATATTGCATCTAATTTTTACTACAGTAACAATAACTTTATTTAGTAAATTAACGAAAGAAATCACTCAAAGAAAAAATTCTAGTAAAATAACCATACTGTATGATAATGATTTCTTGTAAAAATTATCATATTATTGTATATTTCTTGTAAAAAAAATCATAATTCCGGTTTTAAAAATATAAAAAGATGTATGGTATTTAAACTATTCTGGTAATTTTTTCGTTAATGTGGTAATAGTTTACCGGGAATTCTGGTTTTCAAAATTATAGTTCTTATTACCCCACAATTAGTAAAAAATAAAAAATGAAAAGTTCAAATTTAACCGAGTAAATAGTTTTTGTATTTATTTTGCTCTACTATATTATGATAAAATTACAGAGTTTTCCCGCTCAAAGCTAAAATTATGACCATTTTTAACAAAATTAAACAGTTAAGCTAATGAAATTAATTAATATCTCCATTCCATCTTTAATATTTTAACATTTTAATTGACTTAACATTGGTAAGAATTTTGATTAACAAAATACTTTTGTATTCTTTAATTTTAAGAAAGGTATTAAATAATTCAAATTTCCCAAGAAATGGAGGGAGAAAAGTGATAAATATTAAATTAATACAGTAGGTCATTATTAGAAGAATGCATTCCTTCCTTGAAAAATGATATCTTCAATTTAAATTACTAAGAAAAGCGCGGAGAACATATCTTAAGAACATTTAATGATGTTAGATTGTAATGCATAGCAATTATCTAAATTATAATTGTAATAAATATTGTCTTCTAGTTTGGTATATGAAAGCGATAAGAAGCCAAAATTAATTTAAAATCTTTTAAATATAAACACAACGATTTTACCCAAATACAAGTTCAAGCGCTTGTAAGTGTGCACAAAGCATTACATACTCCTTAATTACAAAGGCGACTAATTATCCTAAATCTTTAATTTTAATCTACTTATGTTATTTCTATAATCCTATTAACTGCGAAAAGCCTCTCAAGTAGATAACGCAACAACTTCGATATGTTTAATTTATTACTGAGCATCTTAAAAGATGCATATAAAATTGATACTATGATAAATTGAAAGTTTTAAATCATTTATATATAATTTATGAGATTGAATCGCATTTAGAAGTCAAATGCCTTTTAAATCCTCGCTGGAAGAAAAAAAAATTGCCACAAGCTTATGCAGTCCGGTTTTTTAAAGTTATGTGAAACTTTGAACCCGACAATCATAAACTCGGTAACGTATAAAACAAAAAAATAATATAGTAATGAAGAAATAAAATAAACTTAATATTAATAAAGCAGAATTCTTATATGTATGCATGTACCAGAGTTTGCCGCTGATTACAGTAATCGATTACAACTGTAATTGATTACAGATAATTACAGCTATGTAATCAATTACTTGTAATCACGATTACAAGTAATCAATTACTTGTAATCGTGATTACAACTTTCAAAAAATTTTGATTACAGCTGTAATCATGATTACAATTTTGATTACAGTAATCAATTACTTGTAATCATGATTCCAAGTAATTGCGATTACAAGTAATAACAACAAAAACGATTACGAGTAATTATGATTGCAAGTAATCAAAATATATGATTACATGTAATCATGATTACATGTAATTTGATTACAAGTAATTGTGATTACTTGTAATCAAACTATACGATTACAAGTTATTACGATTGTATACTATAGTCAAATTTTTTATGTAAGTATTCATGTGTTTACATATTTTTATGTACATAGAATGTACGCAAGCATGAACGTACAATTTGCGATTCCCATGCATACAATGTATGCACAAACGTTGTTTGTACGTACTGTACTTGATTACTGTAATCAATATTGTAATCATGATTACAGCAGTAATCAAAATTTTTGAAAATTGTAATCATGATTACAAGTAATTGATTACTGTAATCAAAAAATGTAATCGATTACATTTTTGGCCAACTCTGGCATGTACATACGCAACTTCTGAAATTTTGAAACGATTCACTCAAAATTTCGTGTAAATACGTTCGAAAACACGGCAAGCCTTACTGTCGACTTTAAAACCCTCTCTGACCACCACTCATAGGGCCACATCCCGAAGTATGAGTTTTCCATAGGATTTGATAAACATTTTATAAGGGTCGTGTTGGCGCAGGGGATAGAGAGTTCGCCTTCCAAAGAAGTGAAGTGAACCGGGTACGATTCCAAGCGATGGCGAATTCCGCACCCGGCTCGCATTCAGCACAGTACAGTACTGAAGTATAATAACAGTACTGAAGTATAATATCCTCAGTAGTAGACGGATCATGGGTTAAAGTCCATTTGCCATCAGGCTAACCATGGAAGGTTTTTGCGGTTTTCCTTACCATGTAATGCAAATGCGGGTTAATTCCATCAAAAAGTTCTCCACGAAGGCACAACTCTCCCAATACCTGATAGAGGAGTTACCTTGTCTTCTAGATTGGGTTCAAAATTACAAGGTTACGGAGCTATGTATACATATATATATATATATATATATATTTATATATATATATATATATATATATATAGTAGGGAACCGATTATCCGGAAGAATCGGGACCATCGCTATTCCGGATAACTGATTTTTCCGGTTTTCTGAATCCCTACAAAAAGCCGTTTGTTTATTGTTAAACCCAACAAAAAAAATGTTTTTTTGGAAATTATCTTAAAAAGAAGAATAAACGATGAAGGAATACACTAATGATTATTTCCAAAATGATGGTAAGGTAAACATCTTTCAAAAAAGAAAAAAAAATTCTAAAATCTTATGAGGAAAAAAAATTTTTTTTTTAAAAATAGCTCGAAAATTTATCGAATTTCGCTCCGGAAAATTAATTTAATTTCACGTCTTTATGAAGTATTTTTTTTTAGTTTCCTATGTTCAGTTATCACAAATAAAATCAACATAAATAATTTCGACGTCAACGAACGTCATTAACGCCAACGAATTCGTATTTTGAAAGGTACGTGAAACCACGTGTTTCTTATATTGATAAAGCGTATTTCTATAAACTTAAATAGTAGAAACTCAAGAGGAACTGAAAAAATAAAATTGAAGTTAACTAATAAGCCATGGAAATTTTTTTTTTAATTCTTGAAATTACGAATGAGCGTTGAAAAAGATAGTTGAGTACAATGAAATAAAAAATTTAATTTTTGAAAATTGGTTCGTAAATTATAACTTGTTAAAGTTATAGGAAAAAATACCGCATGGGGTGCTGCTCTATAGACCCCAGAAATGCAACTACTGAACTGAAATTTGATATGCTGAAAGAGCCGTATTTGTTTATAAATTTAACGCAGATTTTTTTTCAGCAAAAGTCATTGCAGTTTTTTGAAGGTTATTGTTTTGGAAGTATATTGTTTGAAAGTTTTTGCAATTGTAAGTGCTTTTTGCGAATTTTATCTCAATTTTCTTTACTTTATGTTACATTTTGCTTTGTGGCCACGCAATCTATAAGACATAGAAACTTGAAATTACGATGGTATTATGGAAAGGACATTAAGAGTATGACACATTTAAAAAAACAATTAAAATTCAACAAGTAGTTCAAGAGTTATTAACTCCTAAAGTTTTAGGTAACAAATAAATGCTTGGTAAATTTATAGCCCACTCAACAATATGTACTGAATAATACATTAAATGAATAATATGTTTGGTAAATTTATAGCCCACTGAAATGCAACTATGGAATTAAAACTTGACGTACTGAAAGAAATCAATCATATTTCAATTCTTAAAATTTTAATTAAGCTACTTTTCATCTTAGTTTTAAGAAAAATGTTAAATTTCCTTTACGGAAAATAAAATAGCGCCATCAATGTCCTTTTTCTAATAATAAAAGCAAAAATACTTATTTTAATCTAGTTTGCTTTAAATTTCATTCTGATGTTTTTGTTTATTCGTTTAAAATAATATTCTTACGTTTCTGTATAATATAATTTTTAACGTTAAAGGTGATGACTTTTCAGCTAAATACAAGTTACCAATGATGATAAGACATCAAATGAATAGAATAATTAAACATAAATTTTGAGCATATATTTTAAAGAATTTTTAGCCATTATTTCAGTAATAGAAATACAAAATTAATAAATATTAATCATGTATTTATATTTTTTTATTCTATTTTAAAGCTTTTAAATGTAAAAATCCCTATTTTTAATGTACCCTTCCTATAGCATAATTGCTGAACTAAACAAATAAAAGCAGGTTCAGTTAAGATTTATTAGATGAGATTCTTCGAATATATAGAGAGAGAACGTTGCAATAGTATGTTTGGTATTTTGAAAAAGATTTCATCATATCTTAGAGGAAAATATTATATAATGCTAATAATTGTAATTCATACTAATGTCATCAGTAAAAAGATTTAGAGCATTATAATTCATAATAATTCATAAAATTGAGTTTATAGAGAAGTTGCATGATGCAAGTTCACAAGTTACAATAAGTGTACAAATATAATACGTTACAATAAAAACAAAATGTTACAAAATATTATAAACTAGGAAACATAGTTTTCATTTTAAAAATAGAATGTTTAAAATGAATAAACCGGTATGAGGTAACATTTAAGATAAGTTCTAAGATTGAAATTTATGTAGATTTTTTTTATTCAATTCGAAAATAAAAGAGAGTGTGACATATTAAGTAAATCTGTGCTAAACGATAAAAAAATAAATTTTTTTCTTAAATAGTCAGATTTTGTATTGAATAATAAAATTTATTATTTCTATATGGATAGAATTTAACAATAGTATCATAACAGTACAAATATTAAACAATAATTGTAACAAAGCAATTATTGAGCAACTTTCAATAACTTTAAATTCCAACAAATATTTAACAATGTTTTAAGCACTTTAACGCTCTTAAAATTATTTTTAAATTACACTTACTATCCTGAACAAAAGTTTCTCAATGAAAACAACGCAGTTTAGATCCATTGTGTGTGAGACTTTAAAATATAAATAACATTTGCATTCCATTATCATAACAAAGGTATTTTTTATTAATTTGAAAACATTTTTCATCTCTCATGACGAATATTTTATGAGATAACATTATTAACCAAAACTATAATACAAATCATATAAATTTTATACTATTAAAGAAACGTGCAATTTGCTCGAGGAAGCATTTCAATTTAGCTATATGTTGGCAGATTTAGTTTTGATTTAATATACTAGAGGACGCCACGTGCAAAATACTGTTTTTTAATACCATTGAATTTAGTTCAAATAATCCCAGAGATCTAAATAAATTAGTAAATAAATTCTATAAACATCAGTTTAAAACTTTCCTTCTTTTGTTCTTTGTTGAATATAAGAATTGAAGGAGACAAAAAGCTGTGATTTTATGTCACTCAAAAATTAGAGTGATATTAATTTCACAAGAACTCATCCATATGATAATTATAAATATTATCTATTTCCGAAAAAAATATATAAACCATTTTGCTTTAAATAACTAATATAGATATACAAGCAAATCTTTATGCGTGAGGCTGGGATTCCATTATATATCCATTATATATTGTCCAAATTCTTTTACCCACTTGTTGTCCTTCTAAATTTCAAAAAACTGCTTATCTGCTTCTGAGAAAAATAATCTTAGAAGAAAAAATTTCTATCTAATTTATAAATGGAGAGAGTAGTTTTCCAAACAAAAAAACTTACATTTCAAGGTAGAAAAAATACTTTTTGTACAAACTCGTTCTATGTTAAAAAATACCGAGTATAGCCGAATAAAATAGCAATACGTCACAGATGACGGAGACAATCGATCCAATCAGAGCTCTCAAATTCTCTCTTCAGTTCTAAGGATTGTTTATACGCTAACGTACAGGCTTACTCGAAATAGAATGAAAAGAACAATTGCTTACACAAATAAATGCCACGTTTCAACAGCCAGTCAGGATCGGTACACACACTGACGTCACTTGCAGGTATCTAATTGGTAATAACTCTTGTCGATGAATAAAATTACTACTCATTTATTTCTGCTTACTGAGTCACCCAATCTGTATTCATACGTGTACAGATTTTTCAAATCCTGGTGTCTATTTCGTTACGATTAACATATTAACAAGATGTTCCTGCATAAAACTGCAATAATCATAGATTTTGAAAACAAAATGTTCTGGGCTTTTGGGGAAAATATTGGCATTTAAGAAAAAACAATAATGAATAAGTGGCAATTACAGGGCTTGGTGAGAGGAGCGAGTAGAAGGCGGATCATCATTAAAAAAAAGACATTAAAAAAAGGAATGCGTATCAATATCTCACACGCATAAGCACACATTTATAATCGTCTTATGATAAAAAATTTGATAAGTGAATATTCATGAACTGGGAAATTATTACTCAAGAATCATTAAATTCATTTGCAAATTTTTAGCTTAGTAACTTAGATAAATACACTTAAATTTGGAAGATATAAATTAAAAGATAAATTAATGGTAGTAGTTTTTTTCTGACACTTTTTCATAATTTGTTTTTATATACTTGTTCTCCTGTTATTTGTTTTCTTGGGTCATGATTGTCTTTTGTATCCCCCATTAAATAAAAAAAATAATAAAGTAAAAATTAATAATACTTTAATTAATCTGAATTTTTCAATAGTTTCAATTTCTTTCTGTATTTCTTTAGTTTGGTTAAATATAAGATCAAGGACTGTCAAATGCGATTAATTAAGTTTGTGATAAGTAATAATTTAAATAACTGTCGTACTGTTTATTGATGAAATATTTATCGTACTATTTATTAATGAAATATTATGTATCTATTGATGGAATACTTAATTTTGAAAAAATTCGTTTACGCAATTGAGCTATTTCAGCTAGCTAATACACATAATTTTTCCCTCCTTAAATCCGTCGTATTCTATGGAAAAAATAAGAAGTTAAGGAAATGAATATAAATATCAAAATTTCTTTGAAATACCAAAAATTGTTATTATTGTCTATTGTAAATAAATACTCTATCAAATAATGGAACTAACTTACAACTTTTGTTCTTTATATTTCATTCATCTTAAAAATTCAAACACAAAGAAATTGCTAATGAAACAAATAAATAATGAAACATACTTAACTCTTTTCTTTCAGACATTTCAAAAGCTGCTTTCGAGTTAAATTTCATAGAAGTTTCATTATCTACCTTATTAGTACGTTGAAGAAATTGAAACAAAATACATTCTTATAGAATTATGTTACTTAAAGTTGCATTATAAAAGATTATTCAAGTAATCAACAACTGATTATTTTATGCGTTTTTAAGTACTTAATGAAATGAATATTATTATCAATAATTTTCCTTTAGTATGATTCCGAACCGTAAATAATCACAAATCCTTTCAAATAAATTGCGTTAAAACCGGTTTATAAATTTCTGTGACATTTACTCTTTTTTACCTTATTTCATTCAACATATGTTTCTTCAGTCGCAGTCTTCTTTAAAAAATTATAATTGATTTTAATAAAACATGTTTTCAAGAGTCATTAAATTTACTTTTTACACTACACTTTCGTATTTCCAACGTGTTATTTTCGTCCATGTTATTTTTCCAACTACAAAATGCTTTAATCTCAAAAAAGTTTTAAATCTTTTAGATCGAATAACTTAACATCAAATTTGAAAATCTGCATCAACAGAAATCTATATTATATTTTATAATGATTACTTTTTTAACGTTCTCTTAATGATTATTATCTATTTTATGATAATCAAGTATTCCCATTCAGTAATAAAGATAAATTTGAGCTTCGATAATTTTATGGTAATTCGATTTGATTCCCTCTGTAAATACACGATTCGAGATCATTAAACTTTTACTCTTCATTTCATAAACCATTCGTAATGAATGCTGATTATTTTTCGGGATGAATTAACTCGCGTGTAATGAAATATTTTAATCATTAAATATGTTTGTTAATTTTGAAGTATAAAGATCTTGTGAACTGGAAATCTGAAATAATGGTATCCTCATAATTTGAAAACGGATAAATTATTTTTAAACACAAGCAAACTTTTTTTTCAAATAAAATCACAATTGGGAATCGAAATATAATTGGTGTTTAAACTAGTTAATGTTTTAAACAAATTTTTAAAAGTTATTAGTTTATTTACTACTGAAATTTATTAGAAAAAATTTTGTGATAGAGTAGAGAAAATATTAATAATAAATGCTTAAAAAAGCACAGTAATAATAATAATAATAATCCTTAATATCCTTAAGACAATCCCTAATATCTTTAGAATAATCTTTAGAACAAATCCCGTACAACAGATGCTGAGAGATAAGTAAAGTAGATATTTTATTTACGTCGCAATAGGCAGTTGGCGACGGTCTGGGAAACATCCCTCAGGATGGTCCGCGGATATTCCATCACAATTTTTGATCTTCTGCAGAGAGGTTGGATCCCCTGCTTTAGTATCCCGACTACTTGCGCGTGAAGTCGAACATTTTATGGTAGAACAGTTTAACACAGACCGATACTGCGCACCCTCGGTACCTACATTGTAAAAAACCTAAGAAAATCTTTAACTAGTATTTGGTGCAAAGTTTCGCATTATTCCAAAGTTTGGTTAAATGGCAGATTATTTTATCATAGTTGCACCATAAATTGTGAAGTATGAACGAAAAATATTTCCATATTGCAACAGACTGCACCAAAATTTGGTAAAAGGCACAAAACTTTGACAGTGACTTCAAATTGAACGATATTTGTTTATGACGTCACGTTTTCTTAACAATTCAGTCTCGGTGTACCCTAATGAATATTGTTTCAAACATCAACTTATTTAGGTAGTTAAATGCGTTATTTAAATTCATTAAAGTTCATTTCTTTTATGTTTCCTTTTTAATTTGGTTGGTGATATAAAATTGTTAGTGGTATGTTGCAAAATAACCTACTTATAGTAAATAGTTTTGTTACGGTAAATAGAAAACTTGACCCGCATTTGGGTGCTTTAAAAATATCGAATAATGGTGCAACCTTCCTCTGGTTTTATAAAAGAAAAGAAAAAGAAAATAGACGTTTTGTTTCTTCAAAACACTTACTTTTGGTGTTACTTTCCACTAATATATTGGTACTAATACTTTGGTATTTTCACTAGTTAACTAGTGAAAATACCAAAATATGGTGAAATTGAGCTCCGTTTTATGCAGCCAGCAAATGAATACCAATTTTTAGTGCAACGTGGCTCAGAATTTTTAACAGTGTAAGCAGGCTGATCAAAGTGGTCACCCACCCGCTTGCTGACCACCGCAAGCAATGCTCTAACTTCGGTGTTCTACTGGGAATCGTGTCTTTACGAAACTAATTTTAAATGTATAAAGAAAATTGAGATCCTTGAGTTAAAAAAACTAATGAAAGAAATATATTTATACCCTTCATCCATCGAATTAAGTAAATATGTTTAAAAAAGTAACTGCAGAAGCTTAAAGAATTATAATATTAAATAAAATTCTAGTTTTATTCATTATTTTCTTTTTGGACCGGAAATAATGCTCCAAAGTCAAACAAGTGTTTCAAATTGAAATAAAATCAAAATCAAAATAGCTTAAGGATAGCGTGTTTAAATGAAGCAGAAGAATTTCAAACAAAAAAAAAAAACATTGTGGTATAAATAAACCATTTTAATGAAAATCAAAGGATAAATTCGTGAGATATATTTTTTCCGATGAGCAAAAATTTATGCACTAATAAATAGCCTCATAGCATGTGATATCGTAGTTAACACATCTTAAAAGCTATGACATCAGAATTAGGAAAAATATTTGTCGATAACAAAAATTTGGTGTAATGCTTACCGAATGGAATTTTCGAAGCACGACACGAAATTTCGACTCAAGTCACGTGACTTAATGTTGTCCACAACCTAAGGGCTGCTGTGTATTCACTCTAACCCTCACTATTCCAATTCTATGCGTTGAATAATAAATACAATATAGTAAGCAACATTTATCTTGAGATGTCGTTATACACCGGAGACGTAAAAAATACAATATAATATATGACACAATCTTAATGAAGCAGATTGTTCCCGAAGAAATAAAATATGTGTCATGCTAGTAATGAGACATGCTCTTTCTAAAAGACAAAATATGTGACATACAGTTTCTAAAAAAATAAAATATGTGCCTCACTATTATTAAGACACATTGTTTCTGAAAATAACATTTGAGTCAAAATACAAGTGACACATTCCTTCTATACAATAAAATATGTGCCATCTTATTACACAAACAGACTGTTTCTAAAGAGTATAAGATGTGCTATACTATTGCTAAGACATATTGTTTTCAAAAATAAGCGTCATACAACTAATAAGACATGCTTTTTTTTAAAAAAAAAAAATAAATAAATAAATAAATAAATTATGTGCCATACTATTTATGAGACAAATTGTTTCTACAAAAATAAAGATGTGCCATGTTTCTAATAACACAGATTTCTTCTAAAACAGGGATGTCGAACCATTGGCACGCGTGCCATTTATGGCACGAGACACAATATTTTGGGCACGCCACCGATCACAATTATTATTACAATAAGAACAATAGATAATTAGCAAAAAATATTAATAGTCCTGCTTAAACTAACATCTTACAACCAAATATAAGTTATTTGTCATCTAATCTATCTAAATAGAAGTCACACTGATGTTACTTTAAGTTGTTTTAAGACATGGCAAAATGTTTTTTTTATTGTAAATAAAGAGTTTTGAGTTGATAGTATTTAGTATTATTATTTCCCCAATAATCACGAAGTCAAAATTATTTGACGCCGCGTCAATGACCTCATTAAACACTTTTTTAGAAAAAATGGCTCGTTGGTGTATAAAGGTTCGCAACCCCTGTTCTAAAAAATAAAATATGTGCCGAACTATTAATGAGATATGCTTTTTTCAAAAAATAAAATGTGTGTTTTACTGTTAATGCGACGGATTGTTTGTATAAAAATAAATATGTGCTATATTAATGATAAAACATATTTTTCGATTTATATCATTAAAATTTTCAATATCATTGTAACATCAAAATTATAAATTCCAAACTACATATTCCTCAAAATTATTCCAAACGATACAGAATGTAATTCTCTTCTGAAGCATTCACACTGCAGGCGATTGCCTTAGACGAGCTTAAGAACGTTTAGAAACTAAATGCAAGACGAATTTCTCGCTCATTCACGAATAGCATTCATTGTCATGTGATCACATCAGGGAATCGCATGAAGTGAAAATGATTCATTAAGTATTATAGTTATGCTTTCAACATAATGAAAATATTGTTTCAAAAAGTCAAATTGCTAATTCGGTGACATCACTTAACGTTGATTTTGCCTTACCTGGCGTTTTCGATTGAATCGTCAAAGAGTAAGCAACAAGCTTTAAACACTCACTATAAGCTAACAAACATCGCGCAAGTTTCCTTTTCAATAATAATTAAAAAATAAAAAAAAACAGTCTTTCAACAATGCGTAATATGAAAATGTATAATCAATGCCTATGGGAAAAATTTGTTTTTTTCATGTTCCACTCAAATGTACTAAATTAAAATTTTAAAACTATCTTTAATGTCGGGAGGTATATTTCTCTTACATCTTCTGCTCAAATGTCATGAACATGGCACAGACATTTCTGAGGTTATAAGAGATGTACAGAGAGACACACGCACTCAAACCATCGCTGTGAAACTGGTCTCAAAAATTTTGCAAGTGTTGGAGACTGAATAATTTGTTCGACTATGACTCCAATCAGTTTTTAAAAAAATAGTTCCTATCGTTTAAAGAGGAAAAGAAACTTTTGATATCATTTGCACTGTATGCCCTACATCAGAGGTCGCCAAAGTGGTCTATATAGACCCCCAGAGGTCTATTTAACAAAAGCGGGGGTCGATCTGAACCAGGGGGTTAATAGGAATCGGAAGTGTCGATTGGGGGTCGAAGAAAAAACAGTTCTTAATGCGCAAATCGCACATACCTAATTTAGTATGTAAAATTTGTGAATTTCTTTATAATTGACTTGATATCAGTTTCTTTATAGAACATAAATTAATAAACATATATTTATTGTGAAACAAGTATTTACATACCAGCGCGCAGTGGCACGAACTCTGCACTTCTGGTTTATAAGTCATATGCATATGTGTGCTGGTCCTAATGTCACATGTGACGAGCATTGACATTACAAACGCAAATATCATGCGCAGTTTCAGCTATCTTTGCAAACTGTGAACAGTGTGGAATATTTGCAGTGTCATTATTAAAACTTTTGTAGTTTTGGATAACTAGTTATTGTTTCGATAAAACCATTCGTTTTGTTCAGATATCAATTTTAATTATCAATACATGTAAAAAAGAAGGTAAGCATAAATAATATGGATTAGTACAGTCCGCGACAAAACTGCAAGATGAGCTTGCTGAATTATTATTGGATCTTGAAGCAAAGACGCATTTTAAAAATTTAACAATAAGCAAATTTTGGACAAATATAAATATAATGCAAAAGTATGTAAAACTTTACGAAATAGCTCAGCCATTTATGCTAGCATTTCCAAGTTCCAATATGGTAGAAGCCGGTTTCAGTCACTTAAATTCAATCTTAACTAAGTACAGAAATAAATTAAATGTGGAGTTTCGAAAGGATTAAAATTGACCAATTTTGGACCCAACATTGCGAACCTTGCTAAAAAAAAACACCAGGCACACCAATCTCATTGATTAAGAAGCAATAAATCTGTATTTACTTTACTTATTTTTTTCCACTTATTTATAATTACTTATTATTTCATAAATATTAAGGTATTTAAATTTCAACATTAATATATTTTTCATAAAACTATTATTACGCAATGTACTATTACTTTAATAAATGTTTAAAATCATAAAATAAATGTACAAACGCAGTATCTAATAGAGTTTTATTTTAATTAACATAAAATTACTTTTATGGGGGTCGATGGAGATTTCGAAAAATTATAAAGGGGTCGATGATCAAAAAAGTTTGGCGACCCATGCCTTACATCAATGTCTCTGTATGGTTCAGTGCCACTGACCGGTATACCCTACATCAATGTTTTTTTGTTTTTTTTTTAAGGTTTTGTGCCACTGATTAGTCTGCATTTAACCTGTACTCCGAACACTTATGTTTCTTCTAATCTATCCTCAGCAGATATTAAAACGTCGAAATAATATAATCACATCAACGAATAAATTCGTATCAAATCGGATATAAGAAATATTTTGCACATTCACCAAAACGACTAAGTGATTCTTGACATTCACAGATGAAAGTCGACATTTTTTCTATTTCGGAAATTCACGATAACTTAAATATTATTTTTAAAAAACTGTTTTCATTTTGTGAACAAAAATATTACTCAAATGAATATTGCAACAACTATTTAAATAATTTTTCTTATCACGTTAAGCCTACGTTTCATAAAACTATCAAAAAAGTACATAAATTTTAAAATTAAATTTATTTAGCTCAGTTGAAAAGCGAATTGAAAATCTATACGAATGAATTCTATATATCATATCTGCTATAGTTTTCTAGCTTATAAGCTAACTTTAAATACGCTCGTGTGTGCGACACTTAGCTCTTTTTTTAATAAAGAGTTTGACACAAATTCAATCTTCTAAAAAAAAAACTATTTTTTTCCAACTAATATGTCGTGATATAAACGTAATTTTAAATAAAACACCTTTAACTCCAACCGTTCATAAAAAATATAGAACTATATCAATTGAAATTAAATATTTTTATAGTAATAGTATTAACATTATCTGAGGATTCGGTGATAATTTTAATAGAGTTGTTCAGTGATAAGTCGAGCTCTAAAAAAAAATTCAGAATTGTATTTGGAGTCGAACATTTCAACTACTGACTCCCAACTGGCACATTTTTTTTAAAAATTATTATCATGGATTTCCAAGAAAATTCTTGCAGAAGTTATTTCCCTTCATAACTACAAATCACTTTCGTACTTTTTCGTTGAGGAAACTTTCTGACCACGTATCAATTCACAGTAACTTATCTTTACGCCAAAGAACTTTTATGTCAACTTGTTTCCTCACATTTATGAATAAAAATCAAATACAGCAAGTATAAAACAAAGAATAGAACCAGAATTCTTACGTAAAAATGTGTGTTGATGCATATTCAAAACCAAATCTGTCCATTTCTTCAAATTCGTAACAATTAAATTTGAAACTATATAAATTTAAAGTTCCATCCTTCTGCGTTGTAATTCATCATAAAATGTTAGTCCGACGCTTTCATTTCATAAACATTATTCCCCGGTGGTCAATTTTAGAACACATCGCGTTGACCAGAGAAGTTTTGAGGACCACCTTCCGTGAATAAACTAATCGCTTTATAAACAAACAGAGATACTCAAGGGAACAGCATTCCGCCATTAACTAGAAATTGAGCGCCTCCTTACTTGACAGGTCAGATCATGTAAACGTTTAGTTAACTCTATCACACACCCAATTACTCTTTTCGCAAAACAAAAATTTATGAAGCCAAGTTATAAATTTAAGTGAAGTATAGTACATTTTGATATATTTTAAAGTTGTGTTATCATTTAAAAATATACGCTTTAATTCATTTATTTCTGTCTATTAAAGTTTAGTTCCAAATGAGCTTTTAATTACAAGATCGATGTTTTACTCTTTTCATACAACGAAAATGTTTTCAAAGTTATAAATTTAACTACAATTATGAGTAAAGTAAATTAGCATAGTTTACTTTGATATATTTGTAAGTAATGCAAATATTGATTGTTGTGTTATCGTTTAAAAAAATTGATTTAATTAAGTTGTTTCTTTCAATGAATGTATTTTTTATATAATTTTATTGCTTGTGATCCTGTTTTGATGTGTAGAGTTTATTTACTTGGTAGATAAGGTCTTGTTTCGCACTGTATCACTTAGACTATTCTTCTTTTCATACAACAAAAACGTATTCAAAGTTGATGTTCAATTATATTTATATTAAGAAAATTAGTACTGTTTACTCTCATATATTTGAGAGTACTATGACTATTTAGTGTTGTGTTATCATTGGTAAATATTTGATTTGAGTCATTTCTTTCAGTTTATATTTTTTTTCCAAATGAGCTTTTGTGTTTTATTCAATGTGTCTCATTTCAAATTTAGCGTTTAGTTACATGGTTGATGTGATCTTTTTACTCACTCTATACCTCAGATTGCTTATTCTTTTCATGCAAAGCAATGAATTCGAAGTTGTAAATTTAAGTATTGTTTGTTAAGTAAATTTGAGCAGTTTATTTAGATATGTTTGAGAGTACTGTGACTTATTGATTGTTGTGTTATCCTTTAAAAATAATTGACACAATTAAGTTGTTTCTTTCATTGTTTCTTTCAATCCACGCATCGGTTTTAGACGAGTTTTTTTTTACTGCTTATGTCTCTATTTTGATATTTAAAGTTTACTTACTTTGTACACTACCAAAAATATATGAAATTTAAGATAATTGCCGTATAACTTTATGGGCAAGATCAGCTTCTTAAGCTAAACGGTAAATTTCCATAAATTTTAATTTATTAGTGTATCACTGTAACATGCTAGAGAGTTTTTACGGAAAGACACCGTTTATACACGCAGGATGTTCAAATCTAAAACCAAGCTGTTTTCTTTCGCTTAAAAATTCCTTCAAATGGAGTGACACACCATGAAAACTTTCAATAGTCACAGTTGGTTTGTGTGGTGTTTCATTACGATTCCATGTTTACCTTGCAGCCTGATTCACATCGAACTTTGTCAAAATATTTGTATAAAATATACGAAGAACGCCATCTTACCCGTTACGAAGGTTGTAAATTGCTCGTTTGAGTGTACTGGGCTCCAAAACATATCAGCCTGTTCAAATAGGAGCCATAATGACAGGACAAATTTATAAGGATATCGTTCTGGAACAATATGTAAGCCTATTTAAATGTTCCTTGGGCGGAAAATTTGTGCTTATGGAGGACGTTCTCACCGAGCAAGCGTCATAAGCGAATATTCTTCAACCTGAGTATGGAAGAATTCACCCCAACTCGCCCCTAGTTAGGGCATACGGGTAAATGTTTATTAAAATAAAAAAATCCAGAAAACAGTACAAACATAAAATACACATTAGACATGGCAAAAGCCCATGAACATGGCGGGCGTAGAGCAGCTAAAATCATGTAAGGTGATAAACATTAAAACAACAATATATTAAAAGTGTCAATTAAAAGAATAATTTAAAAGAACAATTTAAAAGATAAACGTGCAAAATTTACAAGAGAACAATATTGTAAAACATTTAAAAACAGTACTTTTAAACCCAATTAAATAGTACAAAAGTAAATATCAATAAAATTGGAGGAAGTAAAAGAAGAAGAGTTTATAAAAGACATAGTAAAAAAAATGAGACACCCAAGCTGGAAGGAACAAGTTCCGAGACATTAAAGACCGTCCCCCAATACATCCTCTAAAGTTTGTTTAATAATCTTTTTTATGATATTTCTACAAGTCAGGTTAGCATAGCATTGATGTTGACCAATATTATTAAAGTCATTGCCCCAGATTGTCTGGAATTGAGAACAATTCATTAACAAGTGATCAATAGATCGATATTCACCACAGTAATTGCATTCTGGAGATTTGTGGAATAATTTATATTGGTGTTCTCCAAACACTCCGTGGCCTGTTAAAAATTGATTGAGATAGAAGTTTGCTTGTAGTCTATTTAATTTCGGGTCTTTAAAAAATTTGAATGTCTGTCTCCCTTTCTCGGAACTCCGCCATTCCAGCCCCCAGCGCTTCATGCTATATAATTTAACCTGAGTTTTAATTTGGGCGATGGAGCTTGGGACCTCAAGGGTAATTTGGCAGAGATCGGTGGCTTTCTTAGCTGCTCGATCCGCCTCCTCGTTGCCTTGAGTACCTATATGAGCTTTAACCCAATTACAGAGTATATTAGATCGCCATAATTGTTTAGTGTTTTCAACAATTTTTGAGTTTGATACTGGGTTTTGTAAGGCTCACAACGAGGAAAGCGAATCAGTATAGATAGTGGCGTCTGGATATTCTTTTTTAGAGAGCCAGAGAAAAGCATTATTAATTGCCACCAATTCTGCCATGTAAACACTACTATTGTTGGTGGAGGTTGCCTCAGTTAAAGTACCGTTCATTTTAGTAACAATGCCGAAGCCAGTTCTATATTCTGTGGTATCAGTAGCGGAGTCGGCAACCTCCATCCTTGATCCATCAGTAAAAATTTCAAGGCCGCTGTTTGTTGGGAGTGATCTACCGTAGGAAACGGAAATAAGTTTTGATGGGTGAATCCTAGTTGGTGGATCATCCATATGTGCTGTGAGGAGAATCTGCTGCATCTCTGAGTCAAAGTCGTTAAGTCTCCAATTAAACTTAAGTCTTTTAATGCAAGTGTCCTCCAAAATCTTAAGATGGATAGGTTTCACCCCCGCCAGTATCTGGAGGGCCTCCGTGCTGGTTGTAGAGTAGGCCTTAGTGATGTTAATGTAAGTACGGATGAGTATATCATCCGTATGGAATGATCAGCATTTTCACCTGTTTTGAGTTCGATAAGAATCTGTGTGTGTTACGGCTGGCCGACAAATTGCAGTCCGTCAACCACCTTCCACAAGTGTACAAAAACTTTGGAGAGCATTACTTGCTGAATGGGGCAATCTTCCCTAAAATCAGCTCGATACTATGATTCTCAGCATGCGTAGGATTTGTACGGACTGTATTTCATCGAATGGGAGATATACAATGTAATCACCATCATACTAACCATACAATATTATGTTTTTGTAAATGAGATGTTTTTGTATAATTGCTTGAGGTATATGTTTGTGCAGTGTTAAAACATGATTTTGGACAAAATGTTTGAAACTGAGTTTATTATGAATTTAGAATCCCTGTACTTTTAGCTCTATAAAAGTACTTTATTTTGCTTTTACTCCAATTATTTGCAAAGTTATAGCAGTTTTTGTGCAAGGTGATAACAGTGGATATGTTACCGGCAAAGTATGAAACGCCGGCATTCTATAGAATGCCTGGGCATTGTATATAATGTCGGATGCTTTCGCTATCTAATATGAGAAGTATTACATACTTTCCCTAGGCATTGCGTATAATAACTAGGCATTTTATGGAATGACAAATGCTATTTAGGCAAAGTATGAAAAAAAACGTCCTGATAAGGTTAGTATGTAAATGATATGCATTTCTCAAAAATAAAAATTTTAATCTGAAAAAACAATGAGAAAACCATTAAAAAAAATTCATTCAAAATACGTAACGAAAAATGAAAGTGGTAGAAAACATAATTTATGCCCTTCTTATTAAGGGAAACAAATTTTTCATATAAAAAATAGGAAATTAGCCTACTTGTTGCCACATGGCAGTCTTGAATGACATTTTGAATTACATTTCATTACATTATGAAACGAATCGAAGATTTAATTTATACTTTGCCGATTTCCATTTGGCATTCTATAGAATGCCTAGGAAATGTGTGAAATATAAATAGTTTCATACATTGCCGGCCAGTTTTCGGCATTATATACAATGCCTAAGCACTCTATAGAATGCTGGATTTCAAACTTTGCCGGTTAGACCAATGAGTTTAAGACTAAAAATGCTTTTATTTCAAAACAGATTTTTTTAACTTTTTGCCCCCACCTTAAACACGATATCTCATATTGTTTTTAGAATAATTGTCTACAATTTTTTATGAGTGTTTATGATAATCGCAGACATGTTTTGACCGTCAGACTAAGAGAGAAAAGTAGAATTTCATTTCTATGCATGTTTTTTTTCTCGAATACAAGTGCGGAAATGTTTTAAAAAGTTGCTTTTTCAACTACGTTGATTCCTTTACCAGTAGTATATGCAAGTGCTTTTAAGACAATAGTTCAAAATATAGTTGATAGTCTTCTAATATGCCCATCGTATATGCCAAAAAATGCCTTATTTTCACCTAAAAATTGTCATTTAAAGAAAAAAATAATAGTAACTTTTTTGCTAAGTTTTTACACATAATAAAACAAATAGACTGGTTTTTCAAAATTTTATATTGATGTTTAAAAAAATTAAATTTTGTCGAAACTAGTCGGATATCTTAAAGGAACAAAAATTATATTTTTTTCAACGGTATCATAGATACACCATCTTCTTCGTTTCATAAATGGACTCTATGAATAAATCACGTTTGCTTTATTTTTGAACCTTTATTTGCCGGATCTGGCATTATCTCTAATTTATGGACATGAGTGGTATTCGAGAGTATTATGACAGTTCAGTGATGATTCATTTAAAAATACACGATTTAATATACTAATTTCTATCTATTAAATTATTGTTCCAAACAGGGCTCGAAAAAACTCATAAATTTTACCCGTCCCGGAGGACGGCTTGTCCAACAATGTACCCGTCCTCCTTTGAAACTAACCCGTAGCTTCTAAATAAATAAAAATATAATTTTCTCTTATTTATTATAAGCATTTATATAAATTGCACAATGAATTAGTAGTTACTAGGATTACAAATACTAGAATTACATTATACAGAAAAACATTACATTATACAGTAAAGGAAATACTAGATTACTAATAGTAACCTAGTATTTCTTTCATGAAATAATCTATTTCTTTTATGAAATAATTTATTTCTTTTATGAAATAATTTATTTCTTTTATGAAATAATTTATTTCTTTTATGAAATAATTTATTTCTTTTATGAAATAATTTAAATGACAAAGGTCAAGTTATCTGGAATATCAATTTATCCGAGGGTACTGCTTTTTCTAAATGAATCAAATACGACGTTTGCCAGTTCCACAATCAAGCCAATGATTTACAGAGGTTTCTGCACAGAAATCTGAAAGAAGTTTTCCATTTAGGTTCATAATTGCGTTTAGTGCTTCTTGTTTTAGATCAGTACGTAATGAGTTTTTTTGTAAGTTCATTGCTGAAAAGCCCCTTTCAACCGCTGCAGTACTCCCAGACAGAAAAAGCATCAATTCCACCATGCGCAGTATGTTGCTGTATTTCTAGATTAGAGGGTCATTTTAGAAGTGAGGAGCTAGACTCTTGTAAGATTGAAAATGTGTCACGAACATTAACGGGAAAATGGCCGTCAGCACGGACGCTGGATTCGAGAGATTCGTTGTCCGCGGGGAATTTTTGACCGCCGAGGACGGGCGGACGGGCTGTTTTTCGAGCCCTGATTCCAAATAAGCTTTCAATTCGTGTTTCTTTTCTTAAATTTAAAGTTTAATGACATACTCTGTCCCTCAATCCACTATTCTTTGCATTATTCAAAAAAGGCAAAGTTATCAATTTAAGTGCAATTACGTTTTAAAATAAATTAGTACAGTTTACTTTAATACATTTGAGAGTATTGTAACGATTGATTGTTATGGTATCATAAAAAAAATATTTGTTTTAATTTAAACTGCTTCTTTCTGTTTTATTATTCCAAATAAAATCTCGTATTTCATTTAGGAGGCGTTTGAGTTACTCTAATGATATATAATTTGAATACAAGTAGTAATGTTTTAATTAGCTATATATAAAGTGTTTTGTGTTAGAGATTCGCATTTCCATCTGAGAACTAGCTTTATCTTAGAAAATTCGATGAAGTGATTTCCTTATTCAAACTCCTTTATCTAGCTATACATTTCTTTTTTCAATTTTTTTCCACTTCACGATTTAATTTCTAAATATCTCTCAAAAAAATAGAAATAAGTTTTGCCAATATCTCTAAGTACTTAAATTTGTTGGAGGAAAAAAAACATTTAAACCGAATTGTTTTCAGAGATGGTATGAAAAAAAATCGGTACAGAGAAAAACCTGAATCTTGGAAAAGTGTTCTAACTCAATAGAAGGGGGAAAATGCGAAAGATTTTTTTTTTTTTTTTTTTTACTTTGTGGAGAGAAAAAATAAATGTTAAAAGAATTAATTGTTACCTGTTGAATGGAAATATATTTATCTCGGATTGAAGAAAAAAAGATAATGTTTGATCGAACTTTGTTCAAACTGGTCATTAAATAAGGGTAATTGGTTTCCGGAGGAAAAACTTTCACTAAGGAAAAAAAACTTAAATATTTTTTCCTTAAATTAAGCCTGGAAATAGTTACAGCCTTATAAAGAAAAATTATTACTTATTAATTATTACTAATGTTACTATTATAAATGCATTAAAACTACTTACTCAGCTCCAAAACGCTTCATTAATGATTTCACAGACATTTTAATCTTACAAAACTGTCTCTGCGATGTTATTGAAATTGAAAGTTTTTGTATTATTTTAAAAACCATTTCAATTTTTTAGAAACATAAATAAAAAGTTCTGACATGCTTTGTTTCCGAAATTATTGATACTGATGTTATTATTTTAAATGGACTACTCGCACTGCACAAAACATTAAATTTCTGTTTCATAAACATTTTAATCTTGCAAAAATGTTTCTATCATGCGATAGAAGTTGAAAGAGTTTTGTAATATTTTGAAAACTACTTTGATAATACGTAAATGAAAAAACATTTTTTAATAAACTATCAAAACTTTATTTCAGAATTTTTGAAGAAAAAAAAGTTTTGAAATCCTCATTACTAATGTTACTGATGTAAATGGATTAAAACACACTACGTTCAAAATGTAACGTTTCTGTTTTTAAAAAATCTTTAATCCTAAGCTGATTTTGTGCATTAACTGTTTTTGTGATATTTAAGAAGCATTTTTGGCTTTTCAGAAACTAATTCCATATACTGTCAAAATCATTCATTAGAAATAATTAATGCTAATATTTCTATTGTAAATTATTTAAATTACCCAAAGGAAGCAAAACATTTCTTTTTTTGAAAACTCCCCCTATTGAGAATTCTTTGTATGTTATTTAACATTCCGCATAAAAATTTCATTACGGAGAGAAATCTGTTGTAAGAATACTTTATTGTAAGCAGACCAGTTGCAGTGCAGGGAAATTGAAAAAAAAAATAAAACGTTAATGCATCATAATGAATTTTGAGAAAGAAAGCTTGACAACTATTTTCTGTCGCTTCTTAACGCTTCTTATAACGCTGAATTAAAAACAAGGTGATAGAAAAAAAAAAGCTAATTTTTGGAAATAAAAATTTGATTTTTGAAAACAAAAATGCTTGCTATGTATAGCTAATCATACAAAAATGGAAATAAAAGTCACAACTTTTCATTTTTGTGTCGCTTGCGCTGATTCTTCCATTTGCTCGGTAATGTACTACCCAAGTGTTAAATTTCTAAGTTTACGATGCATTGAAAACAGATAAGAATATATTTTTATATTTACGTTTAAAATGCGTTTCGGGGAAGGGGGAAAAGATTTCTTGAGTATTAATTGAACTTAAGTGCTTTAGTTTAAATAATTTGAAAGTTTAGAAGGAAAAAACTAAAAAAATATCTAAACGTTTTCTTAAATGAAAGTGACGGAAGAAACTTTGCCAAATATCCTTAATTTCAATAATAATTAAAAATAATAAATGAAAATAATAATTTTAATAGCAATTAAAAATTTTAATTATTTAAATTTATAATAATAGGTCTAAGCAGTGTTAAGTTAAATACAAATATTGTTTTCCAACACATTCAATCTTTCGAAAAAGTAACTGAATTTACTTAAAAATACATCATAAGTTTAGAGTAACGAACCCGAACATTATTAAAAATAATTTAATTTTATATTCAGACTAATTCTGCATAAAAATTACTTAACTTAATTTTTAAATAAAACTATTTACTCGGAATTTCTGAATTTATATAATAATTTTTTAAAAATACAAAATTTAATCTTATATTTTTCAAATTAGACCACGCCCTAAGAAATTAGAGAATAATTTCAAACCAAATAGTTTAATTAGATAATTATTATTATTTCGTATTTTAAAAATTATAATTATTTCTACATCTTTAAGGTATTAAGTACTAAGATTAACGTTATTATTTGTTTGAATAAAATATTTTTGAATTAATAAATCAAAAAATTTTTAATTTTTATTCGAGGTCTGATGAAGTTATAATTTTTAAAGCTTTCTGAAAATATTATTCCACTTTCATTTAAGTAAAAATAAACTCGTCTGAATTTCTTGTTTCCCAAAATTTTAATTTAATTTTTTTTTGTTCATTTTACATTACATTTTGAAACAAATTGAATTACGACTAACCATTTTAATACAAAATTTCATTTAAAAGCAAGTCAGAATAAATTTTTAATTATTTCATCGAATGATTAGGAATAACTTAAAATTTAAAATGATTTCACTGAAATATTTTTCACGTTTAATTAAATTCTCAAACATTCTTTAATAACACAATAGCTATTTTTAATTACATTTCAAGCAGAGAAAAGTGATATTAACTTAAAATTCCATCGTCACGCCTCCTATTCCCAAAGGAGAGAAGAAACTCAAAACAAGAAGGTAAGATTCCGTTTAATAGATTCTTAATTCCAAAGACTAGTATTCGAACCAGAAAAAAAAAAAATAAACGCGTTCATCTCTTCTTCTGAAAATTTTAATTAATATCGGAATCTACTTGAACTAAGAGTTCTGAAAACTGAATTCCTACTTATAATAAAAAATAATCGGAGAATGTATTGACTTCCAGCAATAGAAAACTTTCCAGAAAACGTTCGATTGGTTAGAGAATGTTTAAAAGAACCTCGTGGATTTTATTGATTTTCTAGAAATCAATTACTATCTAGTATGGGTTAAAAATTTGCTCCGGCCAATTTAATTCATTTCAGAGCAGTTGGCAATGTCTCAACTTTGAGGCAATAATTTTTTCATTGTAAATTGCATAGTCCATTATCTAGAATTATTACTTCGAATTATTATTAGTCGAAATAACAACATTATTTTTTTTGTTCACTACAACTACTTTGTTAAAAATGTAGTTAACTACAGCTGCTTTTTTAAAAGGTAATGACTACTAATTATTTTGGAATTGTAGTGACAACTTCACTACTTTAAAGAGACGAACTTTTCTGGAGAACTTAATTTACACTTCTTATGTTCAAAATGTTTTTGAATAAGAAATTGGCTAGCATTAAATAAAAGGGAATAATTGAGAAATAGTTATTTATTTTTACGTGAGCCAGTTTGTTTTTCTAAGATTTATTTTTCGAATTTGTTCATATAACCTTCAACTTTTGATGCCATTTTCGACAGTGAATAGTTGACTTAAGAAATGCGAAATTATCAAATAATTGCAGTTTTTTAATTGCTTAATGCTTTTATTTCCTCTAAGAAATGAAGTACATCGAAAATACATTCCCTTCCTTTGAAAAAGCGTCAATATTTCACGAGTGTGGCAAAAGTGATTAATAATCAATTTTTCGTAATAACTCGTTTGAATATTAATTGTACACGATTTTAAATACGTAATTTCTGTTAACGCTCAGTCGCAGTGACAGGCTCATTTTCGTTGCATCCATTGGCGTACACGCAAAGATTTGTACCCATCGAATTCAAAAAAGGAATTGCGTTAGAGCCGTGTTACTATTCTAAAATAACGTTAAAAGAATTTGTCGGAAATCGCTACAAACTACTGCTTTTTTTATAGCACACTGCACTACAGTTTACGAAAAAAAGTAGCGACTTCACTACTTGTAGTGAGCTACTTCCGACCACTGATATAAACCATTTAAATATAAACTTTTTACAATGTAGCTCCACAGTTCCCGACATTTGTAGTTGTGCAGATTCCAATTTTGTAAAAAAAAGGGATGCACATGTCCACTACAAAATAACGAAAATATCCAAAAGAAATATTCTGGCAAATAGAAACTTATATTATCTTCACCGCATGTTTTTATGAATTATATATCTTTCTTTTTTATTTTATGTTATCACAAGTAAAACCAATGCTAGTATTAGTATACCTGCAAGTGTTGTGTGGGTATCTCGATCCTGATTTGTTGCTAAAACGTAGCATTTGCTAACGTTAACAACTGTTCTTTCCATTCTATTTCTAGCAAGCCAAGTCTATCAAGTATATTATTTCACAAGGATTTTTTTTCTCTAAGATCATTTTTCACAAATAATTCAAAATACGGCACTTTATTTAATTAATTTTAAGTTAATTCTACTTAATGTGGAGTTAATTCTACTTAATGATTTTAACACGCCGTTTTGCTTATAACTATCAGCTGGCGCTGACGTCATAGGTCATATGTGAGGTCATCTGAGATCTTCTTCTTCTTCTTGAAGTCCAAATACCCAATTATGCAAGGTATGGTGATGACGTCAAAGTCTTCGTATTTTACAAGTCATATGAAATCATATGTTCTTAAATTAATAAAGCGTGTCTTCATAAACTTAAATAATGGAAACTCAACAAGAATTAATAAAATAAAGTCATCTATTAAGTTAAGAGAAATTCTGAATATCACAGGTTAAATAATGCTATATGTAGACAAGTTTATGTATAGTTAATCTTTCTTTCAGAAAGCACAGAATTTGTAATTCGTTTATAAAAAACCGTATAAAGTGGAACATTGTTATTAGCACCAATTATTCTTGATTAGTTTTAGTAATAGGCTGTAATTGAAATAAAAAAATCAGTTTTGTATTAAAAAGTTAAATGAGTGGAGAAGAGGTACTCATTCCTTGAAGAGGATCAGGAAAGAATAACCATATTATGATAGATATCAATAATGCTGAATTAATTTTGGTAATAGGTACTATTGGTATTCATTATGTTAATTGATACTAAATAAATTAATGCTGGTACCAAGGTACTAAATATAGGTACAGTGGAAATAGATTTTTACGGCTTATCGAAAGGGATGAATACTGGATGAAATTCTTGAAATTGTATTTTTAGAATATCAAACTATGGTTGACTTCTAGTAACATGTATCAAGTAATATAATTATGCCAAATGAGACTGAATACAATTATTCTTTATTCCTTATTTTTAATGGCATGAACTTCTGAAAGCATATTTTGGCTTGTAATAAAAAAATTTTAATTGGCTATAAAAGTCAAAAAAAATCAACAAAAAAAAAGAATATATATATATATATATATATATATATATATATATATATATATATATATATAGCTCAAAAAAACAAAGAGAAAAACGAAAATAATTAATAAGTTTTATTAACTGCGCATAAGAATGTGCCGTTTCTTTACCTTACTTATGTGCCGTTCTTTTACCTTACTTCCGTTTTCTTTTTGTTTCCGTTTTTAGTTCGGTTTTATTTTTTTTGTGTTATATATATATATATATATATATATATATATATAAGAGAGGGCAGGAGAATATATATTAAATATTAAGTTAATGTAAAAGATAATACAGACAACGAGGTGTGGATGTTTTTATAGAAAAAACTAATATTTTTGCATTACGTTTTCATAGTATAACAGTTGAAATATAAAATGAAATTTAAGATAGTTTTTCGAATAGTTTTTTTTAAAAAATGTAATTTTAATATTTAAAGCAAACAAAATCATTAAAAATTGCGCAATTAAAATAGTCCTTTCTTACTGCGCATGCGAGGGAAACATTTAAAAACAAAACATAATTTTGTAGAGAATCGTATATGGTAATTAATGAATAAAATTCTGATGTGAATATCTTGAACATTTTGAAAGATTCTAGCATTTTTCTTAATGTCTCTTAACATTTTTTAAAAGAACTCTAATGGACGAGGGGTTTTTCATAAATTTCATTCTGTAGCAAAATTTAATAACAAATGATAACAATCAACAATGATAGTCCGGAAAACAAAATGTGATAGATAAGGAAAGATTGCATTGTATGAAAGGATTACTTTGAATGCTCATCTTCCTTCAAATACTTTATCTTGCGCTATTTTTAACCAACTTTTTTAAAAGTTTCAAAATAATATTTCCGATATTAATTAAAAATTAGTCCAAAATTTTGTTTCATTCCAGTCAATATTTCTATAGTGATAGTAAAAACGTAAGGCAAAAAAATTTATTATTTTATAAAAATGTCCATCTCTATGAATATTTTTGCTATGTTAACGAAATTTTGTGCAGTCATTGCAATGATCAAAGTAATTAATACAAGTTTAAAACTTATTAATGTAATATTTTTGCATAGGGTGTCCATCGTTCATAATTTGTTGTTGGTCTCTCAAACCTTTGAAGCTTTATACTATGCTGATACATATGATAAATAGCGTGATTTAATCGCATATTAGACCACAAGATTTATCTTAGCTTAGACTCTCGGCCAGTGTCCTTGGGTCAGTATCACGCTACCTGAGTCCACGAGTTGGCAACTGATGTAACTGAAAGTAACGAATAAGTAACTTCCCTTATAAATCTTTTCTATTAAAAATAAACTGCTTAACTCCTTTTATAAATAATAATAAAATTCAATATTTATTGAAGCAAAGAAGAGTAAAATATTGATTAAAATACGAAAATTAAAGTAATAATAATAATAAATACCAAAATAAAAGAAATAATAAATATAAAAATAAGAATAATAACAAATAATGTTAATAAAGTACTAATTGCAAAAAATAATTTAAAGATAATAATAATAAATACTAATGAAAAGCAATAAAAAAAATAATATAACTAAAAATAAAAATTATTATTAATTGAAGTAAAAAAAATTAAATTAATGAATATAAATACGAAAAGTGAAAAATTAATTGAAATACAAAAATTTAAATGCAATTGAAATAGAAATGCAAATTATCAATTATTGTAATAAATTAAATATTAATTAAAATAAAAATTTAAAAAAATTAAATTAATTAGAATAAATAGAAAAAATGTCAATAAAATGAAAAGAAAAAATTATAACTGAAACAAAAAATCGATATTAATTATAATAAAGAAGTAAATTAAAAAATTAATATTAAAAATGGCAATGACGGAGCAAAAAGTAAAATTATAATTAAAACAAAAAATAAAATGGTAACTTAAATTAAAAGTAATAGTTAAAATGAAAGAAATTTAACATAATAATAACTAAAACCCGGATTTTGATAACCCAAAAAATCTCAACTAATGCCCTTAAAAAATGCAAAAAATGCCCTTAAAAATTCAAAAAATGTCCTTAAAAATGCGTAAATTGTGCTAAAAATGCCTTATGACAGGACTTAAATAAAGTAAAAATATTGATCTAAAACAATGTTTCACTCTTTAAAATTATTATAAGTCATTTCAAAAAATATAAAGCAATGCAATACTTGTTCTATGTTCATTAAAGTTTGAAAGATATGTTTTATATCCTAAAATAACAAAAAAAAGGGAAATATATTGACTCCAAAACATTTTCATTTTGTATGGAAACTTCAATGAATATAACAACGTGCATATCATAATACTACTAAATATCAGAATTGCATTGAATTATTAAATGTTTTTTGACATTTTGAAATGTAAACGAGCGTGTCTTGTCTGAAAGTAAATTGTTATACCTGGAGAAGCTTCTTTCAGCGTCTACTGATGTTATTGGTGCGTACTTGAAAAAGACGGTTTCACTTACGGACAATTCTTTTTCAATTTGAAAAGATGTTGCTTCACCTGCTAATATCCTAGAGATTTTCTTCATTGTTTGGAAGTCAGTGCTCTTCTCCAAAACTTTGTTCAATTTAGCTGCTAATCTTTATCCTATCTTTCCCCTTGCTTCTTGCAACACTTGACTCACTACGTTAATATAATTTATTGCATCGCAAAGTTCCAAATCTTGTTCCTCGAAGCTTGTAATTGTCGAGGACACAATAGCAAAGTTAGACTTTATAAATGCTAAGTTTCCTTCGATTTTATCAGAGGCCAACACGTTTAGCGCTATCTTAATTGATGCAGCATCTTTTGAATCAAAACTACTGACGATAGACTTCACTATCTTAAAATTTTCACTGTAGTATAAGCATGCATCCAACCTGGTACCCCATCGTGTGATTACCGGTTTAGGGGGCAAAGCTAGACTAGGAGCAAATGTTTTGATGCATTCTTGACGATATGGGGCTTTCAGAAAAATCTTTTTCACATTTGACACCAGACTGTCTACACCAGCGTAATTTACACGTATCTCTTGCATTTCTTATGCCTCCCCACAGTTTCTTTCAATAGAGGACAATAATAAATTCTTTGCTAGAAAATTCTAATGTTCTAAACTGTACAAATCAGAGAAAATGGGAAAGTTGTAACAGAGAATTACTTCTAAAGATTCTATATCAATCAATAACTTAATGGGAAAACATAATGGCATGCAGGTGATATTGAGAGTTACAATATGAAATGCAAAATTATAAGGCAAATCTTGGATTTCATGTAATAAAAATGCCCCCAAAAAATAATAAAAATGAGAAAAATTAACAAAAAGCTTAAAAAATGCTTTAAAATACAAAATACGCCCCAAAATTTAAAAAAAAATGCCTTATAAATCTAAAAAAATGCTCTAAAGGACAAAAAATGTCCAAAAATGCAAAAAATGAAAAAAATGCGAATGTCATCAAAATCCGGGCCTTAATAATAACCATCAGTTTCAGATATGGTATTTCGTACAAGTCTTCGACATTCTTCTATTATATCAGCTTTTGCTCTTTAATTGCATACAAAAAAAATTAAACTAATACATATGACTAAATTTTTAAAAATGGATAAAACAGTTGATTCTACTAGATATTTTTATTACCCTAGAGAAGCTTTTGCATAAAAGAAAAATATTTTGAAAACATGCATACTAAAATATTGATATTTTTTATTAACAATCAAAATTTGAATGTTCTATTTTCTATTTCTTCTACTGAAATACATCAAAAGCAAATCCCTAGACATTCGATACATTATACTGTCCATCTATATTTTTTTTTCAATAATTACCTCAAAAAAAGTATTTTTCTCTGACTGATGCTGCAAAAAATTCCGTTTTGATCCATGGGATTAAGAAACAAGCATTTTTCGCGTTCGTAAACTCCGACGTGATGAATATGGAATGGATGTATCTCAATGCCCAAAAGGCATGATAAAGTGACATTATTTAGTGGTCCCAGTTCGATTGGATGATGACTGCTCCTAAATGATAAGATATTTTAATGAAGTTTGTGAAGAAGTCTCATTTTAATACTCAAAATCGGTTAGAAACACTGAAAAAGGAATTAACTGGAAGACATAGTTTTATCTTTTTGCCTTACACTGAAAATAATTTTGGTGTATCTCAGAGCCAAAAGTGCTGCAGGAAAGCACCATATACAACGCAGAGAAAAACATCCATGCGGGATTCGCCATCTGACAGCTCAACCACCTGACCGGCACTTTGTGTAAATTTTGTTATTCAGTAACTTTATAGTTACAGATAAGAAACGATTCAAATGTAATTTATAATCATTACATTAAAAAAATAGTTGTCGTTAACAACAAAAAAAAATATCGTTTTTCCAGCCACAACATGGATGTCGGAAGTTTGCTTCTCCACCCTGGGTAGGGGAGGTTGAGCTTTCAGCCGTCATCTTAAATTAACCGATGATGGAGGGATCTGGTAGGGAGAGAGAAACTTTAACACACCAATCTAGACAAGTGAGGTATGGTTTCCTATGTATTTTCTATTTGTTATCATTATTATTTTCACATTAAATCGAATACCAAGTTTATTGTATTACAGCTTGTTTAGTTCTAATTTTAAAAAAATCCGGCTAAGATTTTTTTTTTTTAATTATAGAAAAGGGAATATTTTTTCTGTAACATTAAAAAAGACACGCAAAACATTTAGTTGCGGCTATTGATTTTAAATAAACCATTTAATAAACATTAGTGAAAGCATTTTGCTAGTTTTCTGTGGATAATACCTAGATTGGTAATAAATTGATTTTACCTGGAGTATTTTCGGACTTGAAATGTTTCAAAATAATGACATTCTGAAATATTTCAAATTAAAGATTTATTTACAGAAGACACAAAATAACTTACTCCAGTTTTGGCAGGTTTCAATCGTGGATTTCAAAAAAAAAATACGAAGACGTTTAATTTTTTATAGTTTTCCTTTTTTTATATTTTATTCTTTTTCCTGTTTGTACTTTGACTATCAAAAAACTGGTTTCATGACATAAAATATACAGATTGTAGTAAAATACAACAAAAAAATTTTTACTTACAATTTGCATTTTTCCTTAGTTTCAGTGTTCTTAAATAATCGCCGATAAAAAAAAATAATTTTATTACTTTTCCCACTATCATACGGAGGGGGGAAACACTTTTCGTTGTTTTAAGTAAAATAAAATTCCCCTACAGTTTTTTTCCTAAAAGTTTCCATCCATTCAAGCAATTCATTTTTTTAAAAAGAAAATTCAAACTTTTCGCAAGTTGAAATCTTTCAGAATTCTACTTCAGCAAACATTGAAGACTCCGTGACTAACCCTCATATTTCATCAGAAAAATTCAAGTATTTTGACTGAAATGTTTAAAACGCTCTTGGATTAAATATTTTTTAAACAAAATGCAAAATCTTTAAAGATTTTAAAGTATAGTAAGCACATGTCATCAAGAACCATTACATATAAATATTCTTCTGAAAACAAAGTAGACATTTATTTAATATAAAAATTATGCGAATGAAACTCATTATCAATCGTGCTTTTATGTAAAAAATTATTAAAATATTTGTGAGTGTTTCATAATTCCGAGGAAAAATGCTTTGATTTAGTTGCCCTACTTTATGCGTAAATAGTACTATTAATAATAGTATGAAAATTACCTGCCATACACTGCGGGAAAAAAACAGGACTCCCTGAATAACCTTTGATTTAGCAATCGGATTTTCCCGAACTAGGACACAAACTCTCAAGCGTATTGGTTCACGGGAATGACCTAAAATATCCTAATTAATTATCGAAGATAATATTTGAAGTTAAGAATTCTGACACATAAACATACTGTCTCTGAAAAAAAATATTCTTTATTCAACGGATTTGTATTTCTTGGGATTATAATTGAAAAATCGGGTGAGAAAATACTTTGATCAGGACAGCGGTCAAAACTTTGGATATCGTAATGTTAACCCTTATATATATATATATATATATATATATATATATATATATATATATATATATATATATATATATATATATATATATATATATATATATATATATATATATATATATATACAAGGGGTGATCAAATGAAAAGGTACGAGACGACACGGTGGGTACAAATGTAGACTTTATTCAAAATATACACAATAGGCCTGTGCACAGCGATCCCACTGATGAACATGCCGCAGGATTCCTTGTTCCCAGAATTCCTGTGGTCTTGACGAGACCCAGTCCTTCACAGCGTCCTTGAGTATGTCGTCCGAGTTGAAGAGATTCCCTTTCAGGTGAACCAAACACATGGAAATCGCTGGGCGACTATTTCGGATTGTAGGGCGGATGGTCCAACGTCTCCCACTTGAACTTGGTGTGTGAGTCTGGGGACGTGTCGACGCGCTTTATCATGGAACAGATCCACACCCTCCGTGAGCAGCCCCGGTCTTTTGTTCTTGATGGACCTGCATAGGCGTCAGAGTGTCTCACAGTACACATCGGAGTTAATGGTTTTTCTGTGCTCAAGGAAATCGGATAACACCTCGCTGCTCCTCAATCGTCGAATTTTGCAGCGCGAACGCCATCCAGTCCTCATACGGACTGCCGCATCATTTGGACGCCGCTTTTGATAAGAGCCTCTGCTCTTTCCTGCTCATGCGGGCACCAGCGCATGCTCTGATCCCAGTCAGAGACTCCAATCGCATCCCGAGATGTCTCGCTACGTTCTCCCATAGCGGAATATGCAAATATTTAACTGTTACGTTTTTACGTCGTTTCGTACCTTTTCATTTGATCACCCCTTGTATATATATATATATATATATATATATATATATATATATATATATATATATATATATATATATATATATATATATATATATATATATATATATATATATATATATATATATATATATATATATATAAACTGCTGTTTGTAGAAAATGCAACACCATGAAAGAATCATCAGAATCAAATGAAATTTAATGCAGAAACGACTTGTACTGATACAAATAAATGATGAAATTTTCAAAACAAAAGAAACAAATTAAGCGTCCGAAATCAGTATTTGGTGCAGCCACCATGCGCTGCAATAAGTGCTGCTATACGACGTGGCATGGAGTCAAACAGATGTTGAATATCTGCTTGAGGAAGAGAATTCCATATCGCTTGTATGCGCAACCAAAGTTCGTCTTTGGAAACTGCAGGACGCGGATCACGAGTGAGACGCCGACCAACCATATCCCACACGTGCTCAATAGGCGACATATCCGGCGAATAAGCAGGCCAAGGAAGAAGTTGCATGCGTTGTGCTGAACAGAAGTCTCTAACAGTCCGCGCAACATGTGGGCGTGCATTATCCTGCTGAAAGATAGCTCCAGGGATGCCTTGAAGGAAAGGAACGACTTCGGGCTGTAGCACTTCACGGACGTATCTGTTGCTATTGAGATTACCCTCAATTCGTATCAAATTGGATCGTCCATGATACGAAATCGCACCCCAGACCATAACTCCGGGTGTTCGACCACTATGTCGTTCAATAATACACTCAGGAAGGCAGCGTTGACCGGCATAACGTCTAACACGAACACGGCCATCATGGGTCTACAAATTGAAGCGTGATTCATCTGAAAAGACAACTTGGTGCCAATCAGCTCGCCAGTCTCTGTGCTTAAGAGCCCACTGCCGACGCAGCCGTCGATGATCCGCCGTGAGGGGAATCCTGTATAATGGCACCCTTGCACGCAATCCACGGCGCAGCAGACGACGACGAATTGACGAAGCCGACAATTGTACACCTGTAGCAGTAGACCAATGTGCTGCCAGCTGCCTGGAGGAAGCTGTGCGATCATTCACCGCCATGCGGAGCAGGTGTCGATCATCGCGCTCTGACGTCACCTTCTGTCGTCCAGTGCCTGTTTTTCGAGTTGTTCGGTGCTCGTCGGTCCACTGCTTCCAAACTCGCATCACTGTGGAACTGTTCCGCTGCATACGAGCTGCTATTGCGCGATAGGAAAATCCTCCTTCTCGAAGGCCGATTATCCTCCCTCGTTCAAACTCCGTAAGTTGCTTGAATTTCTTATTCTTCCGTCGTGGAGGCATACTCAGGTCTCACTAAACGTTTGCCACTAACAAATAATCATAGACTATTTTCAACGTCCCGCTACAGCACTTTATTTATACGCTTTCAGCATCAATTCAGAGGGCGCTGCGCGCGCCACGCACGCGCGATGGCTCTGAAACTTTATTAATTTGCATAATATCCTATAATTGACATTTGCTGCGAATTTCATTTGATTCTGATGATTCCTTCATGGTGTTGCATTTTCTACAAACAGCAGTTTATATATATATATATATATATATATATATATATATATATATATATATATATATATATATATATATATATATATATATATATATATATATATATATTGCAGTCTTGAAAACGCAGTGCAAAATTTGGATACCTTACAATTCCAAAATATTTAGGCTAACTACTATTAAGTCAACTAATAAACGCAATAAATAATTATTACAAATTATTTTTTGCATGGAGTTATCTTTGGATAAATGAATTTTATTATTGAGTAATATAATTTTTAAATTCGTTTAAAAGTTCTCGAGATATGGCGAAATAAGCAAAAAGTAAATTATACACTGAAGGGTCCTAACTTTAAGACGCTGTCTGAATAAACTATTGGGGCCCTATTTTTCAGATTGCGTTTAACCCCAACCCTATTCTTAGCGTCAGAAATCCGATTCCGTTAAAAAAGGGGTCCGAATAATTAGTACAAAAGTACTAATACGCAAGAATATTACACAAAAAGTAGGTTTTTGTTTTCAGGTTTCATAACGTAAAATATCGTCTGCACTAACAAATTGGCATATTTAAGGTCGTCTCCGTGAATCATTACGTTTGAGTCCTAGCACTTTAAAACCTGGATCATGTGTTCCGTTTTTATTTTTGCACTCTACAATGCGCAAAATATGAAACTTACCACCTGAATAACATTTGATCTACCGATCGAATCTTTACGTTCCAGGATTCTATCTTAATGGTTCGAGGGGATAACCTGAAACACACTAATTAATTAGTGTTATTTTAAGTTTCAAAACCAAACTCAAAAACGTTCTGTCTCTGAATAAACATACCTTTTTGAGACAAATTCGAATTTCTGGTCCCCAAAATATAGGGGTTAGCCGCAATCTAGAAGATATGGTTTCAACAGTGCGGTCAAGAGAGTAGTCCCTTAATAATAATTTCAATTTCTGCGTTTACCGCCACGTCTCGAGAAATTCGTTTATCCAAAATAATTTCAAGCAAAAAATAATAACTTTCAGTAAATATTTATTATTTTACTTAAAAACTGTCGAAAATTGTTTGAATGGTAAAATATAAAATTTCTTACATTATTTTAAAGAATACAATTTTACGCGACAAAATACACAATTTGAGAGGAATCGGTCAAATAGTTCCTGCGAAATTAAATTTTGAAAAGGCCGTATTTCCATCTAGACTAATTAATTAGCATATTTGAGGTCACTCCTTAAGCCATTCAGATTGAGTCCTAAACCATGAAGATCCGATTATTAGATCAAAAGTTATTCAGTTTGGTTCATTTTTTATTTTGCGCACTGCTCCATACTATCGTGAGCCCTAATACCAAAATTTCATTAAAACTATTGGAACTATCCGAACTATTTAAAACTATTGAACTGTAAAACCTTCTCCTTGATGTTTGGTTTGATAATTTATTTACTTTAAATAATTAGAAGGATCCTGTTCACTCCACTTTCCACCCCCATAATTACTTCACTTTTTTTTTTTCACAAAAGACGAAATTTTTTTTTTTAAAGTTTATTTTCTACCAAAATAGTGGGGGTGTTTCAAAACTACTTGTCAAAAACGTACAGACAGGTGGACAAACATATTTCATAGAGGAATATGTGTTCAGAAATAACGATTTGAGCCAGCATGGATCGCTTTTGAATTCGACGTATGCAAGTGCTTTGATTTTTAGAATTCTTACATTTTCAGCACGGTTTTTGAGCAGCATGCATCGCTACACCACTATACAGTTTGCCATTTCAAGGTTGAGGCTGAGCAAGGAACCAGTTTTGTGGCCACCGCATTCTCCAGATTTAACGTGCTTGATTTACTTCTTTTGGGATGAAATGAAAAGGATCGTCCCTTATAGTCCTTTAACATATTTAATTGAAGAATTTCGAATTACGTTCATGAATAGAAATAGCCTTTTAAGCACGTCGAATGTCAACTTCTGTTGTTGCATTTCTTCGTGCTGAAGAGCCTTCACACTTTTAACGGTTTACTAATTATGCTTGAACTAATGATCACTTACTTCAATGTACTCCTTCAATATTTTTATTCACGCTCGTGTAATTTAGGTATCTTATTTTTATAGCTTTTTCGCAATATAACAAATTGTAACTTAAAGTTCAACACCCGAAACAGCAGCAGCACTCATGATTTCTTTCTCTTTTTTTATATGGAAAGAAAAACCTTTTGTTCTGAGTTTTAGCTTTCACCTGCAAATATTAAATTACTAAAAATAATACATTCATATTTAAACACACCCAATTATATCCTAAACAATTAAAATAAAAAAAAAACATCTGAATTTATCAAGAGAAATGAAAAATACGAAAACAAATTCTGAAATTCTGTCTGCATAATATGAAGATCTATGGTAATCCACAATCAAAATAACGTTGCAAAAATTTTAAAAAAAATTACATTCAAATTAATACAAAAAATTACATTAAATTTTAATAACGTAAAAATAAAACTATTCGGTAATTCATCAAAAAAATGTAAATTTAATATCTTTGTTAAATACATAAAAACTTGGATATTTAGCATTTAAAAAAGAAAAGAAGAATGTTTTTCTTTTATATTTTATACAATGCTTCAGCTGATAAACTCTCAGCCTACAGCCAAGTATCTAAACGAACAAAAACAGATTCTACTGAAAAAATAATGATCTCATTTAGCACAAGAGAATCCCAAAGCACTCATATGAAACTGGAAACTCTTAATAAGAAGGTATTTTTTCAGAGCTGTGCCAGTTACTTATAGTTTAAAAGTTTATTTCAGTAAAAACAGAGATATCTCTCTTCCAATTCCCAAAACAGTAGAAATTGGTCGATAGATATATTTATATATATTAACCGTGTTTAGTAAGAGTTGTATTAAATACAGAAAATATAATCCTTCAAAATTATTGAAAATAAACTTTTCTTTTAGAACTTTTCTATTCCTTTAACAAGTGTAAAATTCTTTATTTGTTTTAAAAATAAACCTATCATAATTTTCATAACAATGACAGTAAGTATTAACACGTAATTTTTCATAATTTATATGCCATAGGATTGATTATACACAGCTTATTTATTTCAAAATTAGAATAATTTTTTATGAACCCCATTTCTCGGTAAATTTTAAGCGTTATTTATTTAAAATAAAAACTTATGAATTTAAGGATCAGTCTATAATTTTATTTGTACGATTATAGTTGTAAAGTTATGTGGCGTAACTACCACTACGAAAATTAAACATCAATGCACTGGTATATAAGACATGCTAACTCAATTCAATCAGGAGGTACCCTTTGATAGATGAAGGTTGGCCCGATCACAGAGTTGACCCGATCACTAGTAGGTGTTGCTCAGACCCATTTTGCCCCACATTTATTTTGAAACTCAGGGAATTAATATTAAGCAAAAATAATCGTATTTAAGTTTCATACTTCTGTTTTTTTCTTTTTAATGAATTGTTTTTTGGGATTATTTAACTTTTTTCTGTTTCGAACATTTTTTAATTTTGATTTTCCTATTTTCCCCTTCCTACTACTCTAGATATTTCAATATTCTTTTTATATTTAGATACTGTTCTTAAATTCCACACTTTCAGTTAAAAAAAATTTTTAATATCATGTTATATAGGCTGGAGTGGAGCTGGACCAGTGGCCAAGTCCTGGGCTATATGGTTAAGGGTTTTTCATAACCCAGGTACATGCTCAGGGCTTGGAGGAAAGAAAAAGATGAAGGTTGGCATGATCGATAGCTCCGCCCCCACAGTTATATACTTTTTTAGAGTATAAATAGAATTGTAAAGTGTAATATATCAGCAGTATATGCGCGCGATTTCATGAATTCGACACGTCAGATATTCAAAAGAAGGGCAGTTTAATGTTAGACGGGCAGTTAAACTTAAGAAGGACAGTTTAATTTCATATATTTTTAGACAATCAGTTTCTCCCAAATGATTAATTTTTAGCATAAATCTAATTAGCTCTCGCACATACAGCTACAGCGAAGCTATAAGCAAGCAACATTCATAGGCATAAATAAATAAATAAACTTTATTTAGGTTAGAACTAACGGTATGGCTCATTTATAATAATTAGACAGCTATATGCACTCTTAATATTTGTGATTATACTTTTTTATTTATCTAAGTAATTAATACGAATAATAAACTCAATTCTTATACAAAAGGAAATTTAAATTATTTCGCTTCGTCAATGGCTCTAAAATGAAATAGAATTTTTAAAAACAATTAATAAGTTTTCACCGTCCTTTCTTAAAATTTGATCAATTTCTGTGAACAGAATGTTAAATTTTAACTTTAACGTTCAAACTTTCAGACGATGAAGGTAGCATTGTATAAATGTAACAAAATTTAGTTAATTAGCTTTAAGTAAATTGTTTGATTATTTGAATTATCTATATTGTTTGTTAGCTATAAAAATGTCGTTTCATAATTTGTCAAAATTCCCAAAACGAAACGATTTCTAAACGAAAAGACATTTACGAGGATAAGAAATTTTAAAATGACGCTTCGATTAGTGTCTGTAACTCGAAACTCATCAGGTAAACATTTCTTTTTTAAATTTCTCTCATTTCCGAATTAAAATTGTGAAGTTCAGAGTTAACTAAATTTACGATTAAAGTACATATTATACTCGCATAGAAGAGCTCTTAAGTTAGACATTCCGCTATGCATTAAACAACAGAGAAATTCCGAAAAAAACTGCATATTATTTTTAGAAGTTTTTTTAATTGCTTTCTAATGCACTTATAGTTTCAATCTTAGAGCACAAAATTATTGATGTATTCTGGAAAGTTACAGACATGTCAGATCGCTTTTTTGTTATATCGAAAACGATAAAATATACTTGTGGAAATGTTTTATGTTTTTTCTTAAAAAACATTCTTTAACAGAATAAGACTTAATAGTAAAAGTCAAAAATAATATATACAGTGTTGGCCAAAAGTGTGGACACTTTTTGAAAGTTTCATGTTTTTCAACTTTGTGTGCTTGTAGAATATATTAATTTTCACTTAAATGCAAACGTTTATATATCAAATTGTAGGTAATTTAATGCAGAGTTTAATAATAAATACAGTATTACAATATCTGTATTACAAACAAAGTTATGCAATTAATAGTAAGATCTATCTTAGATTTGCATTTTTTTAAAGTGATACTTACACAATCAATACTTAGTAGGATAACCCTTAATTTTTAAGACAGCTTCACGGCGTTTTTTCATCGAGTGAACGAGTGTTTGGAGTTCATCTTTCGTAATCACATGGTGCCAAGAATCAATTATAGCTTCACTTAGTTGTCTTTTATTGGATGGATGTTTTTTTCGTACAAGAATTTTCAAACGTCGCCACAAATCTTCAATTGGATTGAGATCAGGGCTGTTTCCTGGCCTTGGTAATATATCTATGCCTTTATTTTGAAAGCATGCTTTGCATACTTTTGATGTGTGGCATGGAGCTGAATCCTGCTGAAAAATAAATGGTTCGTTGTTGGGGAAGAGATCCCTGATGGAAGGTATCAATTTTGGTTTATTTAAATGGAAATAATTAAATGGAAATGGAATGGTATGGAAAATATTTTAACATATTTTTCTCAAAAATCAATTTTCTAACAAGGGCCCATATTTTCCTAAATTCGAACTGAACCGATATTTTTTTTATTGTAAGAAATATGTTTTTTTTTAAATATCTACTGCAATCTTACGAAATTTTTATTTCAAATATATTAAAATTTCTTATTAATTCTTTGATTAAAATTTTTAATTTTAATACGTAAGTAATATACTTTAAATTTTTTCATCCATTTTTTTTCCACATTTTTGTTTTTGTTACCCAAGGTGGAATTTTTCCACTTGAATCATTTAGAAAAACGACAAACACCTTAAAACTGAACAAAAGAATTATAATTCTCTGTCGAATTCAATACAGGTTTCTTAAAGATTTATTTACAAAAGTATTTTTGCTATTCAAACTGGTGTATTTAAACATTTTTACTGGCTTAAATTTCAAACTACTTTTAAAAATCTTAAATTATTTTAGAAATTCCAAAATTTTAATATTCTGTCTTTCCAGACACTACTGAGTAATTACAGTCTATTTTAAATATTTTATTTTTCTTGAAACTACTGGGTAATCACCGCCCATTTGAAATATTTTGTATTTCTTGATTCTATTGGGTAATTACCGCCCATTTAAATGTGTAAAATTCTCGCCAAAAGTGAAGTCGAAAAAGAACGAACATTACTTATCACAGCTTAATATTAAAGTGATAAAAAAAATTATCAAAATCTGATGATAATACTTAAAGACGATCCACGTGAATGGTTGACAGTTAACAGTATATTATGTAGTTACTTCTGCGCCGTTATATTTGTAGCATGAGTAAATAATGACTCCTTGGGAATTATTATTTTATAGTTGAGTTTTAATGCTTCATTTCAATAAAAAATATTGAATTAAAATTGGCATTATACGTTGATTGATGTTAATGTTTTAACATTTAAGTATAACATAAAATTTTTTAATCTATTCTAAATCTTTTATTTTGATCCATAGTGGCTCAGGAGATAGAGTGTTCGCCTCCCAATGAGGTGAACCGAATTCGAATCCCAGCGATGGCTGGTAGATATGAATTCGACACCCGGCTTGCATGGACCATAGTGCTGACAAGAAACATCCTTAGAGGTAAACGGGTTAGAGTTCCATTGCCGAATACTTCGTAATTTACTATACAAAATCTACATTTGTCTTTATTAACACACGACATCTCTAAAAAATTAACATAAAATTAACTAAAATAAATCATCTATCTAATAGGTAAGCTTTTTGCGGCTGCTGGGCACTTAGCACGCTACAGCAAGAATGTTGCTATTTTGCACGCATGAATAGAAAGAATAATAAAAAAAGTTTAAAAAAAAGAAAACTCGTCTCTTTTATATGCTCAAGAATTAGAGTGAAAACGTTTCCTCTGCTATCATCATTAAGGGAGTTGGAATTTTAAAAAAAATAAACCTATATAATTTCCTGGAGAAGCTTGATAATGTTTTGTAATAGTCTCCTTTCATTTATTCAATGCTTTCTATGACAACCATAGTGGTTTTGATATTTTCCATCTGACCTTTCTCGATAATGTTTCGTTAGGTTTTGATTAAGTTTTAACTTTTTCACCGTTTAAATACTAATTGGAAACCTTTGTGATCTGTCTATTTTTCTAATTTCATTTTTGAAAAGGATCTTAGAGATAGATCTCCAGATATATAAAGGGGAGTGATTAACAAATATCTAATATATTATACAGTCTTTCTGAAAAAATTATTGAAACTCACACAGCTTTTGTGGAAAAAAGTTCTTTTCGAATTTGCTATAATCAAGATACAAATAATGAAACACACGTGATAATTTAAACAATTTAAACTATAAAATGAAATAATGCTATAAAATGTCGATGAGCATGAAGAAAAAAAATTTCCACAAAACAAATTACATTCAGAGAAAAATTCCAATTCATACTCAAGTACATGACTGCATACTAGTGATTTAGCTAAAATGCATAATAATTCTTATGTAGTCAGGAGAAAAGATCTGCTTCAGCTTTTCAATGTTTCTTATTCTGCAACTTTTCTAATTCAGATCATGCCTTGACTATAATTTACTTTTACCGCCAAATATTAAACGAGTTGTCAAAAGCATTTATGCGAATTTCACTAACCAAGACTTTTAAAAACAGAGATTTTTAAGATTTACACGGTTCACTTCGAAAAATTAAAAATAGTGCTGAGAAACATTCTAATTTTAATATCGTGATATATCGTTAGGTAGCGTCATCAATATTTAACGATATATCGCAAAATCTTTTTATTAAGTAACTTATTTTATTTTTACATTGCTCAATATTTTCGCAATATTTCCCAATATTTTTATGAACATTCACGTGATAATATCCACTCAAAAATTATCTTATCGATATCTAATTATTGGTCTAATCTAATTATCGATTATAATAAACTATATCTAATTATCGATAGATACTGTTAACGATAATATTCGCAATGATTTCGATATTCAGGGTTAACAGTAATGATTATGATAATACCGTTGTTGTTAATATTCGCTTTTAATACTTAATATCGTAATTGATAAGACTCGCGAAGATATCCTATTCAGTATTTATCATCACCGATAATCGTGATATTCTCATCCTAGATTCGTTATTTATCGTTAGACATTTTTACACAATCTATCGTTAAAACACTTTCTAAAATATCTCAATGTTTAAAAAATCTCGTTAGTTAAAAAAATATCTATATTTCACGATACTTCGATGTATCACTCAGCTCAATTACAAAATGTTTTTCAGGATGATATTATTCATCAGAATGTGTTTTAGATTATGTAATAAAGAAAGGATATTTTAACAGGAGAAAAAGTCATCAAATATTAATAAAATGGCGAGCTAGTTGTCATACTTTCAAAATATGTAATCAAAGAAAAGAAAATCGAAAAAATTCCCTTAACGATGGCTACAAAATTTTCAATCTTTCAGATTTTCATCTTTTAAATTATATAGTTTAAAAAAAAGTTAAACGACGAAAAAATTTTTACTCTTCGTTAAAGTAGATATTTCGAAATTTTGCACACAACATCAAAATCTAATGTTTTACACCCACCTTCATAAGCTCTGAAAATTACTGATGTGTCATAATTTTGACAATAAAATGCATTCGACTTCAATTTTCGTTTGCTTTCTTCTTTATATTTGAAGAGGTTGAGATTATATAGTGATAATCCACTGTTGCAAGTTGTTTAAAGGAATTTATTTGTGATTGATAAGATATTTTGCGCCTTGTGCAGTCATATAGTAGAAAATCGTATTCTTGTAAAGTATATAAATATGGAATTAGTATTGAGAATTAGTGTGTTGTAAAAATATCACATCTGGAAATAAAAGTGTGGCATGTAGCTATACCGTCCCGGATACTTCATTTTCTGATGATAAAATCTTCCAAACGATTTTTAGAAACACTTCTAAAAATATTTTTTTAAATTGAATTTATTTGTAGTTATTTAGATCTAAGAGAAACAGGTTTTCATCATTGAAATGTCTTCAATTTGCAAAATCAATCTGTAAATTTTTGAATATCAAGGGGAAAAGAACAACTACTTTTTTTGTATTTTATATTTTAGTACAAATATAATTCCGATAATCTAACAGATTTTTAAGTAACTATTTAATTTCTTTTTATAATGAAATATATATATATATATATATATATATATATATATATATATATATATATATATATATATATATATATATATATATATATATATATATATATATATATATATATATATATATATATTTCATTATAAAAAGAAATTATAAAAGAAATATATATATATATATATATATATATATATATATATATATATATATATATATATATATTTTACTTGTAATAAGATCGTCTGAAAAAAATAAATAAACGAGACATCGATGTCATATTCGCGTCAAACGGTAAAAATATTTTATTTCAATTTTATTATATTCTAAATGTAAGTGAAGTAATGGTGTATAATTTTTAACCTTAATAAACACGAAAGGCTAAGTAACTGCCAAACATAACCGAATCTTTTTGCCCACGTACATTTATATATAAATGTATCTTAAATCAAATTTTGAACTTGTCATTTCCGTAAACTTTTCCATTTCAACAAAAATAAACTCCGTTTTTATCTTCTTGACATTTTATTAAAAATCACATCAAAATACTTCATAATTTACACACTTTTTTTATTCCTTATTAAGTGACGCAAATTGAATATAGAGCTATATTTTTTTTTCTCAACATCTCATGTTAAACCTCAAATAAGTTTACGTAGTGTACTTGATATTTTCAAAAACGATTGTCAAGTATTAGGTATTTTTTTACTTGTATTCCATTACATTTATCCTCATAAATACTTTAAACTTCTATCTTAAAAACGAAAATAAGTTGAAATTCGATTGAAATCCCCGGAGTTAGTTGACGTAAGAGAATGATTTGCAATGCAAACAACTTTCTTCAACTATGCAACATCCATTTTATGTAAGAAATAACCCGAAGGAGCTTAAAGAGTCTTATGGGAAGGTAGGAATCCTAGTGGTAAATATATTAATGTGTTTCTTGTTCAGTTTTTAAAATAATAATTCTATCTATCCAAATTTCTTTCATCCTTAAAAAGTAAAAAAAAAAATTTTTATAAGGTAATAGAAATTTTTTTAAATGTTTTATGCGTTAATTCTACAGTTACTTATTTATATTTTTCAAACGCTTTATTTGCCCGATTAATTATATACCTTCTTTCATTCGATAGTTTAAGATAAATAAATAATTAGCAAACCGTTGAATTACAATATGTTGAATTACAATATGTATCTTGTGCAAAAACATCTTTATGTTTATTTTTTTATTACAAAAATTGCTCCTAAATTTAAATATTATAGTAGACAGTCTCATTATCGATTTATAGTAACTAAATATCCATGATGATACAGTGTTTTGTGGCAATATGACTATTTATTTTCAGAATTATTAGTTTAATAAATAATACCGTGTTCTTAATTCACTGTTAAATTAGTTGTCAAGAATTGAAAAGCTTAAGAGAAGCAGCGTAAAAACTGTAATTACATTGTTTTCGAACTAGTTCTCTTGAAATAGGGATTTCAAAATGTTAAAGGTTAGCTCTAAAACTGTCGTAGTCAACATATTTTATTGAATGAAAGCTTGTCTTGCATTTTGATAAAATAAATGTTTAAAAAAAATAATAGTGAGCGATTTTTCAGTAGAAATTAACGTTGAGAAAAGAAACTGATTTTTTGTTTAAAATAAAGAAATTTGAGATTTAATTCAAATTAATTTGAAAATTTAATTTCGGTTTTGTTTGTTCCAGTGATTTCTTTTTCAAATAGATACTTGTAGGCGACGTCATCGTGGGCCGGATTTGATTGTTTAAAGTGGCATTTTTTACGTCAGTAGTTTTTTTTTTTTTTTTAAATCTATTTTAAATACGTCTATCCCACCAACATGCGATACCGTAATCAATTATCGCGCCGTGTGATAATCTTGCCACTAATGAATTTTGTAAAGTAGTAAAAGATATAATTTACTCTTAGCAAAATAAAGGAAATGAGTCATTAGTTTTCCTTCATTTACAAAAAGTAGCCGACTATAGAACAAGCCTAATAGCTATTACGTTAACACGCCATCTTGTTTATAAAGAAAAAGCTGCAACTGTGGTAATAGGTCAAGTGGTTGTGTATCAACGGTCTTCTTCTTGTCGAGTTCAGAGTATCCCACTTCGCGAAGAGCAGATTTTTGTGTCTGTTTGAGATGAAATTCAGATCTTGTGTGGATGAATGATATTTTAGTGAATTTCTGTTCTTCGTGAAGCGGCTGTTCAACAATGGTTATAAAATAGTAACTATTACCAAAATTAATTAAGCATCATTGGCGTCAATAATTGTAATGGTGATTTTTTATGACTCTTTTGAGCTAATTATCATTATTATTCCATTAGCTTTGGTATTTACTACATTTTTAAAAGAAAATTCATATACCATTATCTTTAAAATAGTCAGTTTTATAGAATTATCTTCTTAAAGCATCATTATAAAGAAAACAAACACTTGGCTATAGCTGTCTTTAAAAGTGCTAATTATCTGACATAACCCTTTAATGTTACAACGTTCACGTTGATCATTAAATTTATCTGACGTAACAAATAAAAAACAATTGAATGTTGTAAATGAATGTGAAATGAACTTCTTTTTTCAATGAGAGCTACGTACTTGAAACCCGCTGTCTAAATTTTTAGACGACAGTTCTGGACAACACGGACAGTTCTGGAGTTATAAGAGAGACGCATACACAGATAATCTCTTATTTTATTTTTATAAATGATAACTGGGTATTTGGACTTCAAGAAGAAGAAGAAGATCACGGATATCCACACACGTGATTTATGACTTATACGCAAAATTTATAAGAAAAATGGCGTGTTGAAGTCCAGCTAAGTTTCTCCACATAAGTTAGAATGTTAATTAAAGTAGAGTTAATTAAATACTGCGCCTTATTACACATCGAATTTGTTAAAATATTCTTTTTCGTCAACGTATTTTACTTTATTTAGATTTATTATTTGTTTATGTATTTTATTGTAACCATGATATATATTTGTTTTGTGTACCTTTCAACTTCAATGCTTAATTAGTTCGTTTATGTTCTGTATTGCTTTGTGACAGTTTTTGTGTTTGGTAAGAAATATATAATGAAATAATGTAGAATGTGTCACTTAAACGAATTGATACTTGACGGCTTTGTCTATTCGAAATAGAGTGGAAAGCGCTAACGTTAACAAATGCCACGTTTCAGCAACCAATCGTGATCGAGATAACCACACTACGTCACTTGCAGGTATCCTATTATTAGCGTTGATTTTACTTGAGATAATATAAAATGAAAACGAAAGATAAATAATTCATAAAAACGTGCGGTAAAGATAATTTCAGTTTCTAATTGTCAAAATATTTCTTTTGTTATTACCTAGTGGACCTCCTTAGGTATCCCATTAAATATAAATCAATATATATTTTATTTACATTGTTCCGACTCTGCACTTTCTATTTAAGTATCTTAATTTTAATTAAATTGTTATTTAATGAACATAATACCATAATAAGTTTACTTAAACGTAATACCTTAATATTGACGCTATTCATGCTCTAGCCATAAATGACCACCCTATTAAATTTATTATTTTCTAGTATCACTTTATGTATCAAGATTTATCTCATTTGTCACTTTATAATTCTATTTATAATCCTTATTCCCGTAGTTATTCATTAAGCTCTTTATACATTTCAAAAAATTCTTTGTCTAAAAAGGTAATCTCTTGGAGATTACCTTTATTTTCTTGGAGATTTAACATGAGCGTAAAAACTAATCAAAACATCACAAAAGTAAAAAAGAAAGAAAGAAAGATAACTTTAGCTTCTTTCCATAATGCCATCATCATACAAATTAGTTTAGAACTAAAGTTAAGAAACTTAACTTTAATGTTTCTTACGTGTTGTTTCATATTTGCCGCAAAAACCAAATTACGCACTTTCTTTGAATTGGTAAGTGAAGAGAATAATAAATAGCCTGAACTTGGACACTCCTTTCCTCTAGAGTACTTAAGGCTTATTTCTGCCTCGAAGCTAAATCATCAGAATGCCAGAAGTGTCTTTTAACACTAATACACCTTGCATTAATACACAGTGTAGTATGTATTTTATTTATGCGCTAAAGCAGGATTTTATACCATCAAAATTTAGTTTTTGCATTCGTTTTTTTTTCTCTCAAAGTAGATATTAAGGATTTCATTTCAAAATCTTCCAGAAATATTTCGTAAATTAAATGCTAAAATAAACATCGCAAAAATTTTAAAATTTACTTTAGATTTTTTTTTCTTCTTTTTATCAAATTACAATGCAATAAATACTTGATACAGGTTAATCGGAACTGTTGTATATAGAACATATGTAGGTAGAATAATGGCTATAAAATATCGGAAGAATCTGACAATTCGATATGAGGTATATATTGGGTAAATAAGGGTTAGAAAATATTGCCTGAATTGGAAAATTCTATATAATGTCTATATTGGCAGAATAATAGCTATAAAATATCGGGGGAATATGACTATTCTATAGGGAGGCCTGCATTAACTGGATAGAGTCTAAAAAATATAGTCAGAATCGGACAGAAAGTACATCAGATTTTGTAATTGTTTCAGTTCACACAAAATCCGTTTTCCGATAGATTCAGATTTAATATCGTCAAAACGCCATCTAGAAGTGAAGTTACCTTTCTATAGGGAAAGGTCAAGCTTCCCAAGCAAACTAACAAAAATATTTCATTTATTTTTTAGAAAAAATAATAAATAATTCAAATTATTTTTTTAATTTTAAATCAATAATTATATCGCGTGGAATTTAAGACTCCATAGTTTCGTAAAAAATGGCGTGCTTGTGACATTAAAGTCAGCATTGCGCACAAGCCGCTTTTATTTCTAAGACAAGCTTGTACTCATCTATCTGAAGTTGGGTGGACTTTAAGCCGCCACTGAGGATAATATTTCTTTTAATGTATCATAAATTTCACTGTAAGCGTTCCAATTTTGTTTGTCATGTTTGCTAGTTTGTTATGTGTATATATATATTTTTTTGGAACTACTGTAATTGACTGAAAAATCATTTTTATATGCTAGTTTTTTCTGCAATACTTAGTTATCATCTAGAATTGTCTATTAAGGTGATTTTTTTCCTTTTTTTAATTATAATAACTAATGTCTATCAACCACTACTAAATAAAGAAATATAAATAAAAACTAAATATTCCTTCATGTACAAGTCCTACTCGATTTAAACAAAAGACAAATCAACATTTTATTTTATATTAAACTCAAATTTTAATGATGACGACATTGATTGATGGAAAGATTGTTAATTTTATAAAACATAAAAGAGCGACAAAACTTTTTCTAAATCAAGTTTTTTTGAGTAAAGTGTTTGGTTAAGCTTTGATTTTTTTATTTATTTATTTATTTATTTATTTATTTTTACATTTCTTTAACCCTCTGTTCTTAGTTCAAGTTCATTTTAGACATCATAACTCAAGGGTTTAAGAATAAATAAATATTCGACAATAAAACATCATATGTGCTTTGAGTTAATTCTAACAGATGGCAGCATGATCTAATTCATTGTTTTTAAAATATTATGAAATATAATCAATAGAAAAGAGGGAAATCAATATAAATAATATACTTATTTATAATAAACATAATGACAATTTGAGACTTGGTGAAAATAATAAAAAAAATATGCGTCTGTTGGCACTAAAAACAGATAAAACTTTCATTTACAACTAACTTTTATTTCATTCAGATTTTTTTCTGTTTGCTTAATCAAAAGCAAAACATGACTTTTCTTGTTACTAACAATTTTCTGCATTAAATGATCTAAATATGAAAATAAATAAATAAAATAAAATAGTATTCTAACATTAAAGAAATAGAATCTTTCTGAAACAAAGCAACAAAATTTAGTTGTGTAGTGTTATAAACAGTTTTTCAAGTTACTGGATTTATCAAAGAAGTTGAACTGAAGATTAAACAAAAAACTTAGGAAAACTCCAGTAACAGTGGGAAAAAAAATGCCTGAATGACAACTAAATTTCCTATAATCATACAGTACCGCTCAAAAGTATCAGTACTCCTAGAAACTTATAAAGAAATGGCAAAATTCAAAGTGTCATAACTTCTTTAAAAATGATCAAAAATGCTTCTGCTTTAGCTCATTTTGAAGCTTAAAATCTCTACTTTTATGTATTTTAATTGTTTTTAATTAATATATTTTGCAACTATGTACAATTACACTCTAAACAATCATAGAAAATTGTATTAATTTTTTGTGAAGTTTGACGCGATGTACGGGCACAAAGGGGTTAGATATTGTTAATTTTTACTATACCATTGAAAAATTTGGACTTTTAGCTTTCATTTAAAAAAAAAAAAATTCCTAAAAAACATGTTTTTTGACAAAGTTATTGTACGATTAAAAAAATAGTTTTTTTTTCTGAATTTAATGATTTTTTAGCAATTATAATGAATTCCGCACAGGAACTATTTAGGTTCGTCCTCCTACCTTCGGTCTTCGATCCATTAACCAGCATAAATCATATGTGGAAAGTCCTTCAAGAGCAGTGGCGAAAAATAGACAAAATAACATTAAAAAAGCTGATTGATCGGATGCCTCGAGTTACTGCTGCAGTTATAAAAGCGAGGTGAGGATATTTTGAAGAAAGCAAAATATGATGTAAAATATTTTTTCATTATTACATTTTTGTTTTCAAATTTTTTCTGAGAAAAATACGAAAAAATAAATTTCAAAATATTAAATTGTAAACGTTTATTCTTATTTCATTATTATATTTTCCAAAAAAAAAGAAGTTAAAATTGTTATAATAAATTATAAAATAATATTATCGAGAAATATTAAATTTTAATTTATTTTAATTAAAAAATTTTCATATCATATTACAATTACACTAAAATTCATTATAATTGCTGAAAAATCATTAAATTCCAAAAAAAAGAACTTTTTTTTAATTTGACAATAACTTCGTCAAAAAACATGTTTTTTTGGAATTTTTTTTTTAAATGAAAGCTAAAAGTCCAAATTTTTCAATGGTATAATAAAATTTAACAATATCTAACCCCTTTGTGCCCGTACATCGCGTCAAACTTCACAAAAAATTTATACAATTTTCTATGATTGTTTACAGTGTAATTGTACATAGTTTCAAAATATATTAATTAAAATCAATTAGAGTACATAAAAGTAGAGATTTTAAGCTTTAAAATGAGCTAAAGCAGAATCATTTTTGATCATTTTTAAAGAATTTATGACACTTTGAATTTTGCCATTTTTTTATAAGTTTCTAGGTGTACTGATACTTTTGAGCGGTACTGTATCTAAATAATTATAATCATATCTAAATAATTATAATCATATCTAAATAATTATAATCATACCTATGAAATTATCATTTTTTAACTTTTGGAGGCTAATATTAAAAAATTAATAATTAAACAAAAAGAAAGAAAAAGGAAGAGGTATTATATAAATTATCTACAAGAAAGTACATGAATAGGGTCTTTTTCAAAGATAAATAACGAAGTAAAGTTAAGATATGTTCTCTTTATTATTAATGACAATCATCTTTTTAAGTTCTCAGAAGCAGTGACATCCCTTGAATTTAAGGGGGCCTTCGTGCAAAATAAAGAACTTCTATACTAGCACATTTTTTGGTGTTTCTCAAATAAATACTTAGACAATCCGTCTATAAATTTAGTTTTTGAAAATTCAAAAATATCGTTTTCTGATTAATCGTAGGCAGATGAAATTTAAAAAAAAAAGGTAATAGTCTTTATCAATAAGTTAAAAGTTTAAATCAATATGACCCCAACAGGTGTGTGGAATATTGAGGAAGAAATAATATATTTCTCTGGTGGGTTCCAAGAAGTTACAAATCTTTTAAACAAGGAATTGGAATAAACTAATTAAGAAGAAAAGGATCAATAAGCACCTATTTTTTATTATTTTTTTGTTAAGGAAATTAAAATTAAGTGTATGAACTATTCGAAACGGACTACTCTGAATAAGACCCTTATTTATTATCATTAAATAATTGGATCTTAAAGTTTTAGGACTTTATCTTGATGGTTCGAGGGGGGTAACCTCAAATATGCTAATTAATTAGGACGGACTATATTTTAAGTTACGAAGTCAGGCACAACACGCACTTACATTTTTAAAAGCACGTACATATAATTTTTTCGATGGATTTGGATTTCTGACATCTAAAATATATAGCGGATATCTGGAAAATAGGGTCCCCATAGGGTCAGGAGGGCGGTTCAAAGTTTGGACCCTTACACAGGAGATGGACAAAATAACGGAAACACACATTAACACATTTGTTTATCTTTTTCAAAAAATACTTAAAGAATCATTTTATAAATTCAGAAGTGCGATTTCTTATACGAAGAAGTTTAAGAGGTTTGAGCGACCGACATTAAATTACAAACGGAAAATAATATTTTTGAACAAAATATACCAAAAAATGTTGCAATTAATTTGTAACTTGTAAAATTATTTCTGTTATTATATGCGATAATTACACAAAATTTCGTAAACCTAGCTTAAACCTTATTTAGCGATATATGTACATTTTCATACAAAAAAATATTTTTTTCCTTGTTTTTTTTCTGCTATAAATTTAAAAATATTCAATAGAATTAAACAACATTTTTGGAGCAATTTAAGATTAATTACAAAATTATTGCTTTAAAATTTGAGAAAAACTTGCTTAAAACTGCGCTAGATATAAGCAATTAAAGTAGATATTTTATAATGCGTATGCTCGAGAAAATTTTTAAATTTTTTTTTATTGCATTTTGTAGAGAATTTGTGTTTGGCAACTAATAAAAAAAGTTCGATTTGAATATCTTGAAAGTTTAAAAAGTTTCAAGCAAATTTCTAAGTAGCTTTCGTACTTTTTAAAAGGAAGCTCAAAATGGTAAGGGTTTTTCCACTTATTTAATTTTGTACTATTAAACAGGGTTCGTTGATTTAAATCAGCTTGATTTAAATCACGATTTAAATCATGATTTAAATCAAATGATTTTTTTAAAAAAATCATTGATTTAAATCAACTAATTTTTTTTTATCTATATGTATTGATTTTAAAAGTTTAAAAACAATGCTTTAAATTTTTGATACTTTTATTGTTTTCTTTTCTTAGCATTAAAATTTAATTTAAATAAATTGCTGCATTAATTAATTTTAGTTAACGAAATTACTTTCTTGGTGTGTGTTAAATTCCAACACATTTGTAATTACATTTTTAAAAATATTTTGATTCTTGAGATTGAAAGTACAGATTAAAGTAAACATTTAATACTGTCTTAATATAGACTTGCATAGCTGCAGAAAGTAATTAATAAACATGAATTTTTTTCAAAAAATAATACAATAATGTTAATTAAAATTCTACCTTTTGAATGAAAAAGCGTGAATTAAAATCTACATCATATTTTATTGGTGGAAAATGTATATTTCTGAAGCTTGAGGTTATATTAAAAAGAAATTACCCTAATACGCCAAAAACAGAAAAAGAAAAAAAAGGGGCTGATGAATTCAGATGTTTTTTTTTTCCTAATATAGGATCATTCTTCCCTTTCAAACTCTTTCGAAGTCTATTTGATGCAGTAGGGTTATTAACTGGTATTTTTTTGTCATAATATGTTTACAGTATCTTTGACATTATCTGATTTTCTATAAAGAAATGTTGCAAAAAAAAATTCCAATGAATACATAGAATTTCTAATTTTTTTTTTAGCTTAACTTATCTATTTTGATATAGAATTAAAAATGAATATTTTAATATAAAAATATATAGATTAAATATTTATTTTTTGATGAATGACTACATTTATAAACACAGTCTGCTACATTTATTTTGTCATTTTAAAAATCAAGAGAAAAAAAAAAGAAATCACAATTTTAAATTAAAGTTATGGTTTGCTAACTGAAACTTTGTTTTAATAGTTAAAGCACAGGGGGTCTGTCCAAGCCGGTACCTTTACAAATTCAACTTTAGAAAAAATGATAGAATAATCACACAAAATACTTTTTCTTAAAATTTTATTTTTGTGTCTCGTAAGAAACAATAAATCCATATTTTTGTTATATTTGTGTGGACTTTTTAATATAATTTTTAATTTTCACAAGAAAGGTACCTTTTAGAAAAACCCAGACAGACCCCTGAAGCATTCTTTAAATTCTCTATTTCATCTAGTCTTTAAATTTTAATCATGCATTTGTTTCAAAATGGTTGCTATGCATTCAAAGCCATGCATTTTAATGAAAAATTATTTTAGTTAGAGCTTCTAAAATATTGTTACAATATAGTTTTAATATTAAGTTAATTTGATTTAACATTTATAATTTTTTTTAATCATAAATTAAAGTTCTTACAGCGTATTTGAATAAAAATCAAAAAAATCTGATTTAAATCAAAAAAATCCGATTTAAATCAAAAAAATCTGATTCTTTTGATTTTTTTTAAAAAAATCAAAAAAATCACGAACCCTGCTATTAAACAAGATTTATTAAAAATGACACCGGTTTTTGTTGGATATGAGGTTGGATACTCCCCCATAAAAGTATCTTTTCTTTCGACTGCTTTCTTTCCTTATACAATCTTATTTTGGTGCATGAACGTTTATTGAAAGGTATTATCATTTGGTATTTAACTTTGCTTTATGATACAAAATAATATTTTTAAAAAACACCCTTTTTATTTTTAATTTCTTTTTTAAAAAAAGTACAAAAACAACTTAAAAAATTGCGTGAAACTTTTCGAATTTTTAAGCTATTTAAATTCGACTTTTTTCATGAGTTGCCAAATACGATTCACCATAAAATTATAAAAACAAAATGTTCAATTTTTTCCTCGTCTGCGCAATATAAAAGAACTAACTTATATATTGGCCCGTTTTCAACAAATTTCTTTCAAATTTCAAATTAAAAATTTTGTAATTAATTTCAAACGGCTCTCAAAATTTTGTTTCATTTAATGGAATATTTTTAAAGTTATAGCAACAACAAAAAAACGCAAGACAAAAAAATAGTATTTTATAAAAACGTTCCATATCTTCATAAATATTTTAGCTAGGCTGATGAAATGTTGTGCAGTTATTGCATATAATAGTAAAAATAATTGCTATAAATTACAAGTTTATTCCTAAATTTTTTGGCATAGGGTGTTCAAAAACATTATTTTCTGTTAGTAATTTATTGTTTGTCCCACAAACCTCTAAAAGCTTTGAACTTTATTGATAAGAATGAAAAATCTCATGATCCTAAACACTTCTAAATTTATAAAAATATTCTCTAAGTATTTCTTGAGAAATATGAATAAATGTATTACTACAAAAGAGTTTCCATTATTTTTCCACTCTCCATTTATATATTATATAAATAATATTTTTATGTATTGTAAAAATTAATTATCTTTTGCGCAATATTATTCCATAATTCCCACTCTATACTTTACCATCTGGATATCCAGTGATCAATGGGCACCCTCTTACTTTACAAGATTTCCTCCATTTAACCATGTAATCACTAAATAGTCTCATTAACTACTAAACTTTCATTTTGAAACTATTTGTTCTCAAACATGTGGTCTGAGACTATTTTCATTTGTCAAATTCAATGAGGCTAAACAAAGAATGATTCATTGATGTGGTTTATTCTTTCCGTAATTGAGACTTAATACGTGCGTACTTCTCTCTCTCTCTCTCTCTCTCGCACCCCATTATTACATTAATTCACAAAAGAGGTAAGAAGAGTAGAAGTGTTTATTTCTTTTTTCTTTAAGCCTCTACAAAAGATGCTTAAAAACCATTTCCGCATCTTCATTGAACCCCCTCTCCATTAGGCGCCCTTCTCCGAAGAACGATTTGTTCAACTGCACTCCCCTAAGGAGAAGAATATATATATATATATATATATATATATATATATATATATATATATATATATATATATATATATATATATATATATATATATATATATATATATATATATATATATATATATATATATATATATACCAATGTTCAACTCCTTAGCCTTGTCATTCTGAACCCGATCCAGAAGACAAGGGATGTCCTGGATCAAGTAGTGGGAGACATTTGCCTACGTGGGGGACTTTTAGATGGAACTAACCAACATTTGCGTTACATGGAGAGGAAAACCACGAAAACCTTCCATGGTTAGCCTGACGGCAAAGGAACTCTAACCCATGATCCGTCTACCCCTGAGGATATTTCACGGCAGCACTGTGATCGGTGCGAGTCGGGTTCGGAATTCGAATCGACCAGCTATCGTTGGGATCGAACCCGGGTCAACTCATTGGGAGGCGATCGCTCTATCCCCTGAGCTACTACGGCTCTGTATTGCATATTGTAATATGGTAATCTTATTCCGAAAATATTTTTAATCATTCTTGAAAGATTCCGGTACGAGCAGATTCATTTGAATCCGCTACTCGCTTTATAGATTTCGTTATATGTTTTGTTCTGTATTTTCTTGACATTTTATTTTCTGTTACTTGCTGGATAAGTTTGACTTCTCATATATTTTTTACTTAGGGTGTTCCATTTTCGTTTCATTTTTTTTAGCGCTCCTCACACTATTGTATTGATATATTTTGCTTTGGCTATATTGATACAATATTAGAAAATACTCCTTTTTTACATATATAATTGTGTGACTGATAAAGAGATTATATCTATTAATTATTTTGTTTTCCGGCTTTTTAATATTTTTTTAGCAAAATTTTTTTTTTAATATTTTTAAAAATATTTTATTTTATTAATTTTTTTTTAATTTTTTTTCATTTATCTTTATTTTTTTCCATGTTTTCTCTCAATTTTTTTTCCTCAAATAGAATCTGATATTTTAGCCTAGAGCTAAACATGTATTATTAAAATAAAAATCTTTTTCCATTTTTAGTTGAACGATTTTCCATTCCGTTGTAATACTATATTTAATTATCAAAAATCAATCAGGGTGGTTGTTGAGCGAAGTAATCAGGAAACGAAGCTCCCAGGAATATCTAATTTTCAACCAAATTTAGTTACGAAATTGTAGGTTATTAAAATTTTAAATATTCAAGAAAAATTTTAAAACATTTTTTTTAAATCATAATTTTTTTTTGTTATTTTATAGTTTTCGTTTATATTTTTCTCAAAAAAATTTAAATTTCAACTTAGTTATCGATAAGTAAATAATAAAGAGTTTCTTTCACTCTCTCCAGTTATTACACACTTCGGTTTAGGAGCAAATAATCGTGCCCCAGACATCCACACCCCTCTGCAAGCCACTACTCGTAGGAATTTTCCCTAGAAATGTATATTTATCGGGAAATAATAATTTACCCTTTTTGAATGTCGGGAGTCCAAATCCGTCTAAGAAATTATCCGTTTATTCAGAAAAAGTAGGTTTTTTGTCTGATTTTGTAACTTAAAATATCGTCAGAATTAATTAGCATATTTGAGGTCAACCCCTCATTAAAATTGAGTCCTAGTACGTGAAGATCAAAAAATATTGCGGGTAATTTTTTTCTTTTTTTTTTTAGCACTGTACATTGAATTTTTAAAAATATCTATGAACTCATTCATCTGAAAAAAATTACGGAATGATTATCATTCATGTATAAGGGATCATTAACAATATTTATCTTCTTTTTTTTTCACTCTCTCTCTCCCCCTACTCAGTTAAAATATTCGTTAATCAGCATCTTTCCTTCTCGAATAAAAATGAGTTATTAAATAGTTCAAAATATTTATAGAATGAGTGTTACTTGGTTTTCAACAGTGTCAATATTTGATCTTCTGTAGAAGAAAATGTAAATCAGAAATGTAAGAAACAGTCATACATTTCATTAAAGGCTCCAAATTATGAGTTGTTTAGTCTAAGGCGGAGAAAAATAGGATTATCAAGAAGCACAAAGAACGTGATTCACCTTTTGCCATTTGAAATTCGTACGTGTGTTTTTGATTAGAGTTCATCATTTTATTCTCGATTCGAACAAAGATATGTATCGGTACACACTGAAATATCTTTAGGTTTTAAAGCACAGCGAAACTGGTATCTAAAGAGTATATTTTTCGAACATTCAGAAATTTCATCTAAATATCAAAGATCATTATTGAGAAAGATAACAGTCGGATGCGAAAATATCGCCATTATTATCAACAACGATAACTAACGATTACAATATTCACAAGAGTGTCTATGGATTTTATTTTCTATAAATTTCACGTGTAGTAAAATAACTACTTTTTTTATATTTTTGTGCTGATATTTTAATTTTGTATTTTAACATTTTCGTGAAATAAAATAAATATCCAAAACACGTTCATAATCGACAATGATAATTATCGAAATCGATAATCATTGATAATTATTAACTAAATAATTATCGAGTTTCTTTGATTGTTTTGAAACATAAACATCGCCATTCACACAAGTAATTATATAGAATCCTTGTCAAAAATTGCGAAAAACAAAAGTATGCACTCTAGGTATCATAATTTTATACTTAAGTAACGAGGAAACTAAAATTTTAACGAAGTAAAGAAAACACTACTAATAGAGGTGGAATTAAAATGATCAAAACTAGTTTGATTGCTTGAAAAGGTCTCTAATAATCGACTTTCCCCTCCACTAAATTTCTTCTTACACTCAAGCAGATTTTTATGTTTTAAACCTCTACAACCTTGTTAATGATTCGTCAAGTTTGGATAAGGTTTTCACTTTATTCTCGCTTTAATATTAATTTGCGACACTTTGTGCATAATCGTTTCATTTTCATTCAGTAGAATCTTATATATTAAAGATTTCGAAACATCATGAATAAATAAAAGTCGCAATCGAAAGGATTCTTTTGAACTACCATTTAATTAACTAATTTATCATAATTAATTGTTAAATTATTTAATTTTGGATGAATGAGAAAATAATGCAAGATGATTGACTGGCATAACTCTTGAAGAAAATTTGAAGGAAAAAAATTTTGTAGTTCTTTAAAAAAGACATTTAAAAAAAGAAAGAAATGTTGTAATTATATTAAAATGTGTGATTTTAAATTGCTTTGATAATAAAAATTTAAAATCGAAGGGCTTGATGCATAATAGTGACAAGTCAAACATCTTCCAAATGTGATATTTTTACCTGAAACTATTGCCTAATATTGTTTCCATAGTTTAACAAATTTCTGGAATATTTACTAGGTAATACACAAAAACAACTTATTGTCGACACAGAAATAGTGGTTATTTTCACTTATAAAAGCTGTGTAGAACAATTTGAAGAAGTGGCTAATCTTTTCAAAGCCTTTGAAAGTTCTTGATAATAAAACGAAATGTTCACTGTTTGCCTAAACATGTTTCGCGATTTTCCCTATGGGTAACTTCAGGGTAGTGGGAGAGAGAGTGAGGTACCAAAAAGCGATGAGGAACCTCATTTACTGTTTATAAAAATACAACGACTGATTCGATTCGAGAAGAATCTTCGTTACATCATTCTAATAATCAAATTGATTAAGACTCTAGAAGTTCAAATTTCACTAATTACATTTATTCTATTGCGATATAAATAATAATGTACTAATAAATTTTTCAAATCGTTTTTTTTTTAAATATTTTTATTAGTTTTTTTTAAATTTTCAACGCATTAGAAGATTTACCAGCTGAGAGATTACTATTCATTGTTAAATTATTTGTTACCAATATTATTATACATTGTACAATTGTATTTACAATTAAAACTTGCCAACATTATAAGTTTAACATTAATTCAGTCAACTTCAAATTGAAATTTGCATCTTAATTAATTTTTTTTAAATATTTAATTATGTGCGAATAATTACCTTTTTTTAACATCTAATTCAGGTTCAACGGACTGAGTCGAATCGGATGCTACATTTATATTATTAGTTAGAAAGTGCTCTTTTTTTTTCTTCCGTGATTTGATTGGCCATAACATTTTGAACTTTTCGTCATAAAAGTTGTCCTAACTGTAAAATTACTTTCTTTATACTCGTATAAGTTATTACAGTGGGTGATCGGTTAACGAACATAATCCGTTCCAAGACTATGTTCGCTATCCGAATTGTTCGTTAACTGATCATCGATTTACCATAGACTTCTATGTGAAATCGATTAATTCGTTCTGGAGACCCTAAAAATTAAATTTTAAAAAATGTATAATTTCTTAATAAGTTTTTTAAAAAATTATACATACATATAGTCTTGCATATTAATCAATCCTTATCATTTTATGCTTATGGGGCGGTCCATTGTCGATTGCTTTTCTCACTTTTTCAGGATTTTCCGGAACTAACTAATAGCATTGTCGTTGAAAAAGATCCTCAAACCTACTGACATCAGCTTGGTTTGGATGCCATTCTAAGACCATTGCTCTGACATCCTCCCACTTTTTCAAAATATCTTTAATGGCAGATGTTGGCATTGGTCCTCTTTCATCATTAGTACATCAAGAGTAGGAGACACATTTCGCTGTGTTTCTTGGTGTTCTTCATTCAAAATTTCTTGGAGTTCTTCTGTCGTTAGTTCATCTTCTTTAAACATTTCTCCTTTCAGTGATCTTATTTCGTATGCAAAATGATCACAAATGATTAATATAAATTTTTTTCAGGCCGAGAAGTGTTCGTTAGAATTCGTTTTGTTCATTAACCGAATATGTTTTCGTTGTCCGAACACAAAAAATCTTTCTTGAAATTGTTCGTTATCCGAATATGTGTTCGTTATCCGAACACAAAAATCTTTCGTGAAAGTTTTCGTTAACCGATTTGTTCGTTAACCGATCAGTTCGTTAACCGATCACCCACTGTATTTGATTAAAAACTTCGTTCACTTCTCAAAAAGTTATTGAATAAATTTTTGTGAGTTAAATTGAGATAATGAGAAATCGAACACGGGTGAATCATAGGAGTGATCTCTCAAGGGATGGAAAACAGCGGAAGTGAAAAGAAAGCTGAGTTCTGAAGAAAATTTCACCCCCCAGTGATGGCCATTCTTTCTGAAAACAGACCCTTTTGCTCCTTTTCAAGGTCAGTTACGTGGTGTCACCAAACGATCCTTTACTGGCGAATCACAAGATTCAGGCCTTTTGCCAATAAAAAAGAAAGAAAGAATGTCCATTTGTAGCAGTGACAGTCTGATGATTGCATTTGTCTTCTTATGTTCTGGGAAGTGTTTCGAAGTGACATTACGTGGTAAGACACTCTATAGATTATTTTCAATGTAAGGAAATTTTAAATGCTAATTTTTCCGTTAGACTTTGTTGTGTCTTTATTTTAAATTATCATTCTTTCGTTTGTTAGTGAAATGAAAAAATATTTGAATCACGACATTCTTGTGACATGTGTAAACTATCTTAGGCAATAATTTATTTATACAATCCAACCCCGCTCTAATGAACAATGTCAACATTTAGTGAACCATTATTTAACTTTTTATACGCATACTGTGGATCTGGACCTGATTATGAAAGGGTTCTCAAAACTTTTAGGAACCTTTAAACTTAATGAAAGCTTAACTTAACATTTAATTCGTGTCATTTTCTAAATATTTATTAGATATTTTCGAGCATTACGTTTCACGATCCTTCTTTAGAATTATCATAAATATATTTTGAGTGTAAAATACGGTTAAAAGAAGAAAAAATTGACATGTCGTTAAAATAATGTCGAGTTTTGAAAAACGGAAAATTCCAATTTATTTCTTTTGATTTTTAAAATTTGTATGTTTGACAATTCGTACTTCAACCTAACATTTGTAACTCCCTGCATGGTATTTTTGCTGATATATATAGACACTTGATTGTACTTTATTCTCCCCTTGTACAAAATAGTGACGCTAAATCTGGATGGAGATTATTTTAATCATTATTTACGGTTCCGATTAAAAATTTTGTTATAAGTAGAACTTTGCTGTAAGGCAACTGTCATAATGAAACTAGTGATAAATAATAATGTATAAAGCAAATTTTGTGTTATTGCAATTAATATGTTCTGCAAAATAACTATTATTAAAATTCCTCTCTCACACCCACCACAGAGTTTATGTAAGGTATCCTCAGTGATAGACGGATCATGGTTTAGAATCCTCTTGCCGTCAGGCTAACCATGGGAGGTTTTCGTGTTCCTCCTCTCCATGTAACGCAAATGCTGAGTAGTTCCATCGAAAAGTCTTCCACGAAGACTAGTTTTGACCCCATTGCTTGATCCAGGATCTTCCTTTTCTCCTCTATTGGGTTCAAAATTACGAGACTACGGAGTTGAACAGTGGTATTCGTAAAAATAAAATTGAGTCAACTGTTCAACGACGCGGTTATAAAATCACAATGTTTTATAAGCTAAAAAATGTTTTCATAGACATTGGATGTATTGAACCACTGCTCAAAGTGGACTTGTTCACTAAACCGGGGTCCCACTTTACTCCAATTAAAAATTTATGTAATGGTGTGGCTAAAGTCATATAAGAATGAGTACCCGATAGGTTTAAATTTATCGATAAGCGTAGGGGAGAGTGGGGTCAATTGTAACAGGGTACGATTGTAACAGAGCAAAATTTCGAGTGTCGGGTTCTAGATTTGGTTCCTAGGTGGCGCACAAGGTGTATTTAATAAATCTACATGTACACCCCTGATGGCAACCATTTGTATGTACTTTTGAAAGAGTTACGTCACAAAAGATATTTTCACGCCACGCAAGTACTTTTTTTGGTATTAGAATATTATATTGTAACTAAGTAATTTTGTTTAAACAAATAAAAATTAGTAACCGTATATGTAAGTGGACACCTTAATTAACATTTCAATAAAAAAAAGATTAGTTTTGCTAATTAACTAGCATTTTTTTTTAACAAATGAAGGTGAAATGGCGTCTTGGGGACAATTGTAACAATAAGTAAAGGGACGATTGTAACAGCTGAAAATAAATACTCTTATGTTTACAAACCTTTACTTAACTCTATAAGAACCACCAATAGTTTCCTATATCATTTATATTATGTTGCATATGCATTATTTTATTTGTCTCCTTTCACAGCATAAATTTAAATTTTTAACCCCTTAAAGTTAAAAGTTTAACCCTTTAGGTCTCTGCTCATTATTATTTTTACTCCTAAAATATCACTACTATTTTGATCAATAAAAAAATATATCACAACTATGATAATATGTATAATTAACTATGTTTTAGTTGAATTTATGAACTGTTACAATTGACCCCGAAAGTGGGGACAATTGTAACAAGTGCACGACTGTCAAAAATTGTTAATAACTAATATAATAACATTTAAAATAAGGTATTTATTTTTTTTCTAGTAGAGGATAGTCTACTTTACTCGTCTGTCAATTAATACTAATAATATATTGGATTTTTTGTTAGTTAAAAATCGTTAAGTAAAAAATGTTACAATTGACCCCACTCTCCCCTACTGGTGGTATTATTTGGATGTATTTTTCACAGATAAGGAAGACTAAGCTGAAGAATAACCTAAGGACCCTCCATTACAAATTAGTGGAAATTGAACATACATTCAATTATACTGCAACTTTTTAATTCCTGGTAAGTGTTTTTTACAGAAATACTGAGATTTAAAAAAAAGAAAAACTGTACTTTAAAATAAGCTTTTAAATCTAAATTTTTGTTTCTTTAAAAAAACAGTTGACCGAATTTTTATTTTTATTTCAGTGAACATTAAAATACGTTACTTGTAAAATGCTATTTTTTTAAGTTTGCACTCCAACACTTCTTAGTTTTTCTTCCTTCTTTTGCGTTACTTTTTTAGTTGAATATTCAAATTATGAGGATATTTCCGTACAGCTATCTGCCGCAACCTAGGCACCAAATGGATATTTAAATGTAATTATGATTTTAAAAAAATACTAATAAGTCCGAGTTTATCCGTATATATACATACCCTTCAAGAAGTTGGTCCCTTTCTCTGATTTTTTTTTTCCTTCTTCTTAAGTTTCTTGCAGGCTTTTTTTATTAATTTCCAAATACGATTCACTACAAAATTAAAAAAACTAAATGTTCAATTTTTTTTCGCGAATGCTTAGTATAAAAAACTACTTTAATTACTTATATTTAGCGCAGTTTTAAACAAATTTTTCTTAAATTTTAAAGCAATAATTTTGTAATTAATTTTAAATTGCTCCAAAAGTTTTGTTTAATTCTATTAAATATTTTTAAACTTTATTACTTACGTATTCAGCAAAAAACGAAAGAAAAAATGTCCAGTCATCGATAAATAAAAATAAGGTTTAAGCTAGGCTTACGAAATTTTATGAGGTTATCGCATATAATAGCCAATATAATTGTTACAAGTTACAAATTAATTGCAACATTTTTTGGCATATTTTGCTCAAAAATACTATTTTCCGTTTGTAATTCATTGTCGGTCGCTCAAACCTCTTAAAGCTTTAAACTTCATTAAAAAATATGAGAAATCGTATAATCTAAACACTTCTGAATTTATAAAATGATCCTCTAAGTATTTTTTGAAAAACATCAAAAAATGTGTTAGTATAGAAGTATTTTCATTATCTTGTCCATCTCCTGTATTAGGATCCAAACTTCGAACCACCCTCCTGACAAAACTATGGGGACCCTATTTTCCAAGTTACCGATACCCTCTTATATTTTGTAAGTCAGAAATTCGAACCCGTCAAAAAAGCGTGTAGAAGACGTAAAAATACGTGTTATGTCTGATTCTGCAACTTAAAATATCATCCGTCCCTCCAACCACTAAATTAAATCCTGAAACTTTACGTTCTGGGACTCAACTTTATGTTCTGCCTAAGACATTAGTTAGTCGAGTGTTATTCAAAGTAGCATGTTTCTTTTTTCTGTTTTTTCGAATTGTACTAACACTTAGTTTTATATAATTTTCTTGAATTTAAAAAAGAAAATAGGTGCTTACTGACCCTTTTCTTCATAATTAGATGACCACTAACGGTTAAATAGATTTGTAACTTCTTTTGGAACCCATCTAAGAAATATATAATTCCTCAATATTCCACACACCAGTTCGGGTCGCATTGATCTTTTTCAATTTCATCAACATACGATAAATAAGAAGGGAAAAAAAAGAAAGAAAAAAAAAACGCTGCTTTAGAATTATCAATAGTGAAACAAACATTTAAGAAAAAAAATTTAATTTTGAAATTATTAAAAAAAGAAAGAAAAAAAAGGTATTATCATCGGTGCCTCACTCACTCCTCTTTTTTTGCCATTTGTATTAAAATAAAAGTCTAAAATTTTGAACATGTATTCTTTATGCGATAAATAGAAAAAAAAAAAATTTCCAATGGCAGGCACTGAATTTGAATTTTTTTTTGCCTATACTATGCCAGAATTGTTGCTCATTTGGCGTTACCCAGTGGGCACCTGTGAACCAAAGCCACGGAGGCGAGCAACATTGCCCACGCCACACTGCCACAAACCCGTTTATAGGGTGGGCCACATTCACACATCATGCACACACACAACAGAGGACAGCTCAAAGAGTGAGAGAAACATCCATGCCCAGAGCGGGATTCGAACCCGCAGCCTACGACTTCTCAGTCAGGCACGCTAACCGCTTGGCCACCAGGCCGGCAAATAGAAAAAAATAAAAAAGTTACGTTTCGATGTATTGTAATGATCGGGGCATTAGTGCTAAATAACTCGTTTTTTTCCCCATAAGAAAAGGGTCCATATGCTTTTTATGTGATAAATATAAACGCTAAAAAAGATTTATTTCATTTCTATGTAACTATTTGAGTAATTAGACAGTAATTATCTTAATGACAGTAATTATAAATTACACGTTTTACTAAGATAGAAGTCTGAAATTTGCATTATATGTTTAAAATATGATTAACTAAAAAACTAAATAAATTTCAATTCGATATTTTGAAATGAATGGTTTAATTAAGGAGTATTTAGCCTAATGCACATTTATGCTAATGAACATGTTTTTTTAAATGAATTCCTTTCATAACGACATGAGTTACTCTCCACCTCTTTATGTGGTAATGCATTTTACCATGATTTGCCCCCCTCGATTACTGATTTTTCTTGTTCTGTTTTACTTCTTTTTTCTCTCTCGGCTACTGTTGTTTTTCTAGCTCTGTTTCTCACCTTTATTTTTCCATTTTTCGTTGGCAACTTTACGATTTTTTATTTCAAATCACTTTTGCTTATTTCGCTTCTTACAAGCATTGAAAATGGGCGCCTATTTTTGAAGTGCTTGAAACATGTCATTGTTATTTCCTATTTGTATATATTTGAAGTGAATGAAGTTTATAATCAATAACATGTTTTTATCAAAATTGAAGTCTGAAATTAGGATCATTATGTTTTTCTATATGATAAATAGAGAAACAAAAAACAAAAAAAAGATTCATTTCAATATCTTGCAATTATCATGGTAATTAGGGGTAATTAGCCTAATTAACAGCAATACTAAATGAATGTTTTTGTCAAGATAGAAATATCAAATTCGAATCACGTGTTCTTTACGAAATTCATAGCAAAACAAAAAAAAATTATTTTGTTATTTTGTAATTATTAATATATGTCATAATGAGTGAAGTAATTGGTTGTAAATAGCCTAACGTTTTTACCATGTCTGATTAGGACCCTGTGTCCTTTACGAAATAGAAAAATTAGAAAAGTTTTGTTTCAATATTTTGAAAATATGGTGATTAGGGATAATTATAACCTATTAATTAACAGTTAAGCTGAATAGCACGTTTTAAGATAGAAGTCTCAAATTTGAACCTTTATTCCTGATGGGATGCTAGAGAGAAAATCTTAGAATACGCTTGTTTTCGCGTTAGCCTTGGGATGTTTTGGTGTCAACGCAAATGCGGGTTAATTCCCTTAAAAAAGTCCTGCACGAAGGCAAGTTTTCCCTAATACAGGAGTTTCCTTGTTTTCGGTATTAAGTTTAAGATGTCAAACCTACAGAGTTTTTAATCAGTGATGGCTCAGGGAATAGAGCATTCGCGAGGTAAACCGGGTTCGAATCCACTCGGACCCGGGTTCGTATTCGTTGATAGGAATTCCACATCCAGCTTGCGCCGACCACAGTGCTGACTAAAAATATCCTCAGTGGTAGACGGATCATGGGTTAGAGTCCTTTTGCCGTCAGGCTAACCGTGGGAGGTTTTCCTCTCCCTATAACGCAAATGCGGGTTAGTTCCATCAAAAGGTCCTGCAAGAAGGCAAATTTCTTCCAATACTTGATCCACAAGTTCCCTTGTCTTCTGGATTGGGTTCAAAATGACAAGGCTACGGAGTTGAATATTAGTAGACGTAAACGTAAAAAATTGGGTCGGCTGTTGAACGACTGTTATTAAAACCTACAGAGTTGAGCATTGATGGTCGTAAAGTCAAAAATTCAATTTAAATTTAAAGCTTAGTCAACAAAAAAGCTTACTTTAGAAAAGTGAGGTCTTGTCTGCGTATCCCAAAAAAATGTGCTGGATTCATGTGAATAAAATAAATCACTGAAAAACAGCTTAACGAGTATAGTTTTATCGAAAATATGAGAAGCAATCACATGTCCAAAAAGAAGTTAGTGAGAGGACAGGAAATGAAATGTAGTATATAGTAATACAATTCCAAATGCAGGCGCGTCAGCAAATCTCCTTGAACAATAGTATTCAGAAATAATTTATTAATTAGTAGTAATCTCACAGGGATAAATCTTTTGATGAATTAAATATATTAACAAAACTGATGAAACATGTAATACAATTTTTACAAAAATAACTAGTTGAAAAAGTATCATTTGTATTTTATGATATCACAATAATAAGTGTAATGATTGATTTGAAATTTAGAACTGATGAAGAGTTCTTATTAAATAGAATGAAGTGTGAAAGCTTCTTTTTAGTGAACTTTGAATTAATCATTATATATTAATTATTTTTTATATGATTACGCTTGAATAATTATTTACAAAAATATCAAACGGCGATATTTTACAGTAATATAGCCAAGTAAGGGATCAAAACATGGGCGAACTTTATTTATGTTGCGATATTAATTTTCTTCAATTTGTTTTAGGCTCACAAGCAGTTATAATTTATAAATTATGAATGGTTAAATGACTCGTAAATTTAAGCACAGTAATCGAACTTCCTACAATATTAAGCCTGTTCACCTCGTAAGCATAACATAAGCGGAGTGATACACCGGAAGTTTTCTAAATTTCTTTCGGTTTCAGGAAGCTTGTTATAGTTTACATTCAGTCAACCATCCATAGAAGGGAGACGAGACATTTAGGAAGTAAACTTCAGTTCGGTTGACTTTCATCTGCAGTGAACTCTCTTTAATTCGAACGTCAATGTTAATTCCTCTAAAAGTTCCTATCGGTGTTCAAATTTGTTCTTTTCTAAAATGTTGTCCGCAATTTTATTTAGTTCGAGATCTGTTTAAATAAAAATCAAAAAAATTTATTACTTTCTAAACTTATTAAAATTTTCTTCATTCTGCAAACTATTAAATTTATAATCGAACATTATAGTAGCATGTATGAGAGTAAGCTCATTTAAGCAAATGGTTAACATAGAATTTTTCACGCATTTCCAAATAGAAATGTTATATATGAAGAGTTATGGGCAATGTAGCAAAAAAACCACACTTTTTTCGAAAGTTTTACATAAAACTGTTCCTTATTATTGTTTACAGATATTTTATGTTCTTTTAGTTTCCATAAGAAGGCAGCACCTCTTATGGCCGTCATGACAACGGTGCTTTCAACCAATAATGCTCTCACTGTTTGAAAATATAGTTTATCATTATATTGCGCCCCAAACCTTTCATATATACCCAATATTTTTATGAATTTCAGATTTATTTTAATATTATACAACTTGTGGACTATTTTTAATATAAATTAATTTTAAAGCAAGTTTATATTTCATCAAATATCTTAGAATTATATGCTATTCAGTGTTATAATATTTATTAACCGCTGTATATTTTTGTTCATTTGAATTTTGGATAATTTAATATTTTTCAAAATTTTATTTTCCCTTTTGAATTTAAAGCACTAAGAATACATTGTTTTAACAAAGGAGTAGTAGATAATCTATTTGTATATTTCTCTCATGTGGCACCATAAACTCGGGTATTTCTCTATCTATTGGCAGCAGTATAGTTATTCAATTTGTTAGGTTGTCTTAAATAATAATTTTAGTATAAGCTTGTAAAAACGCACCGTCCAATATTATTATACTTGTTGTGTTTTCAATATAACACGTTTTTTCAATCAAACTTTCAACAAAACAAACAAATTTGGAAGACTCCATAAGCATGCAATTAGGCTTTTTAATGACACATAATTTGGGTTCTACGACCCGAATTGAATCGGACGTTGCGTATATTTTATAAAATAGTTAATGAAATGTGCTTTTTTCCGCACATATCCGATTATTTTTTCATCCGATATTTATCCTGTGATTCTTTCCAGGCATTTTTCCGGTGCTATTTCCTGTGATTCGAAGTCACCAAATGAGAAAATTGTGAAATTTGTATCGCTTTTATTATCATGAATTGGAGGACATTATAATCAGGATTCGCAAAGGTTGATATAAGGTGGGCAAAGGTTGGAAAAAGAGAAAAAAACATCTTTATATCTACCAAGTGGTTTTTTTTTCTTCACATTCTATTATTTCCAATCAATTTTCTTTGCAATTGTAAAACTAAATTCTTTTTTGAAATTATAAACTTATTGTTTTATAAGTTTATCTTGGTAATTTTTTATACAAAATTATATGAAGTAAAACATATGTCAGTAATCAGATTTTTGCATGAAAAAATAAGGTACATGATTTAAAAACCATTGCTGAATTATATTATATTACCTATCTATAAAACAATATAAATACAAATGTGAGAATTAAAATACAAGCAAAATGAAATCTAAAGAAACTCATGTTAGCAAAAACAACCCTTCATCTGTGGATGGGAACGCGCAGCTTTGCCAACATGCTGAAGCCCTTCTGCGAGATTTTGCTCAAAGGTCGGTCTTATCAATCTCATCTGGATGACCAGAACATGGTGCTTCTTTGAGATCATGCCAAAAACATTTTTATGATAGGCTAAATGACAAAAAAAAAAAAAGTTAATCCCTAACCCGATATATATGATGCCATTCTAAGATAATTTACTACTTTCGTGTATTGATGTACCAAATAACTTCTAAAACTTATTTTTCTTTCACAGGATTCAATACGGAAAAGCTTCATTTCACTTTAGTGCATCCTAGAATTCATATTCTGCAATTCGAATTTCTATATTGGCGAGAGAATGACAAAATCCAAGAAAAAATAAGCAAAAAGTTATCCAAGCAAAAACATCGAATCTTCAACATATATTTCACAATTCGAAAAAAAAAATTTGTCTGATATTATAAAGAATAGAACACAATGCAGTGCCCAGAAGAACAGCCTTCAGATTTATCTGTTTATTCTTTTGATTCTGAAAACATTAAAAATTCCCCTAATTCTTACCTTTTGAAATCAGCATTTGTAAATTTACCAGAAAATACTGAATCAACAATGAACTATTTCAGTAAAGATGCATCTACAGAAAATATGTGTAGTTTTAGAATTTCTGAGACACCTTTGTCCAAGAATATTCTTAGAGCAGAATATATAAATAGAGAACATCCATTTTCGGTTTCATATTATTCAACTAGAAGCGAAGCTAAAACATGTGCCAAAAACTCTAATGTGGAACAGAATCGTCGCATAAAAGATAGTGAACCTAATTCATTATATACATCTCAAGAATGCAATAAATATAATCAAAATGTTTCAGAAAACTTAAATAGAATGCAATTTCTTGAATTTTTAGCCTTCAAAAAAGTTAGAATCCATCCTCTTTTCATGTTTCCTAAAGAGAAAATGGTAGAAAACTGGGAGCAGTATCAACTAGTAGAGAAAGTATGTGGTTCAATTTACAATAAACTTAATACAGCGACATCATACAGTGATAAAACAATTGATCGACCTGCTAAGCCTAATTCTAAAGGATTACAAGATGCCTCAACTGCTAATAATATTTGCATTTCGAACAAAATGCTATCTCGTTTTTTAGTACTTTATAGCAGAAACGCAGAAGTTTACGAATGTTTGATCTGTTCATCATTTACGTCCTATTCTGTGGAAGAAATGCTGTCACATATTACAAAGAATCGAACCTCTGAAAGTGATAAAGAATGGATGATTGTAGATGATAACTCTATGCTCTGTTCTTTATGTCTTTATAAGACAGGTGGAATTCGCCGTTTTAACATCCACTTGAACGGAAAGATGCATTTACAGTTACATAGTCATTATAATCACTTTAAAGAAGGGGATATTCAAAACGGAGGACACATTGAAAATGCTCGCACTAAACATTTTTATTGGGTCCAGTGTAACCCATGCGGATTTGTGTCAACGTCTTTGCATGGGTTTAAAATTCATGCCAAATCTAATCGCCATATTTGTCACACTCAATATTATTTGAATCTACTACAAAATAAGACCTTTGAAGCAGTTAAATCTTGTCTCAGTCAATACGATGACCTTAATGCCACCCAGTTAAAATTATTACAAAAATCATTTACGCTGCAAGAACTGAAAACTCGCTCTAATTCAATAAAACTATGTGATGAAAAAGCTAACTTTTCCATCGGAGATAAATTGACGATAGCTGCAGATAAATCAACCGGTAAGTTTAGATTCTGTTATGAAATTTTATTAACTGTTGGCAGGGCCCGATTAACCTCTGAAAATAGGGGAAGCATAATAGGATTTTGGGGCCCCCCTAACTTGAGCAAAAGAAACTTTTGATATTTTTCACCCATAAACAATACATTTTAAAGAGGGAAGAACCATGTGAAAACTATTAGAACCTTAGAAAGGAATACAGAGATCCTATGCAATCATGTTGGACCCTTCTTTACGTGCTTTATAAAGCACGTAAAGTAGGGTCCAACATGCATAGTAGCCAACTATATATAGTAACAAAAACATGAGGGAGTAGCTAGCACATATGTTGACAAAATTTAAATATTTCACTAAATTAAATTATAAAGTTACTTGTTGTTATACGAAAGGTTCTTTGCAAAAAGAGTCTCTTTTTTTATGCCAATTTTTTTACTAGCGGCAAAACAACACAAAGCATCCCATTTTTTTTCTTTTCGAGAGTTTTTGTTGGAGTCATTTTTTTTTCTTATTTCTTTTATTATTAATATTTTTTTTGGCTACAAAAAATAAGAAATTGGGCCCTTAATTTCAGACATTTGGGGGCCCCCCTAGAATTTAAAAGGGGAAGCACTTGCTTCCTGTGCCTTTTCGGTAATCAGGCCCTGACTGTTGGTCTACTGCACAGCTCACTAATTTCATGAGGAAATCCGGCCGCTAGACCTGATTTCGAATCGTACTGCATCTTAGTTTTGCTGTTTTGTTTTCCACTTCTGATTTTTTTTAATATTTATAATATTATAATAATTATATTTATTTTACTATGAAGTAAATTATAAAATTTTGTAATTATGTAAATAATTTAAAATGGGGGTACAACTCTTTCTAATGAACCTATCCTTCAGCATATTAAGTTCGGAATACAAACTGTATTTTCCAGTTTTTGAAAATTTCGGCGTTGGGAACGGTATCACATAACACAAACTTATTTAACTAGGAAAATTTCACTTTTATTTAATGTGGTTTTATGATTAGATTTATCTTCACTTGAAATTACAGCATATTGTTTAAAATACTTAATCAATTATTAGATTTAATAAAAAAAAAAGTTATGTTATGTTCGGGGTTGCTACGCTACCTTAAGAAGAAACTGTAAAAGTGAGAAAATTAAAAAAATTAACTTAAAATTTAGGGAATTTTTATTTTTTCTATCATTTACTTATTACATTTAAAATTTGGAAATCCGGAAGTCTGTTATAAAGCTAAGAAAGCGGTAACGCTAGAAATGTGTCCTATTGTTTTCTTTCCCCTTAAAAAGTGTACAAATCATGTTAAACACAAGAAAATAATGATGGACGAAGTTATCATTCATGTTCATGAATGAATGGGCATCACAGGTTGATGTAACAGGCGCTGGTGGATGAGATTTACCTGGCCACTCCAGTCTCTGAATATTTATGACTTCATTGCTTTCCTTGTATCAGGGACTAATAGAGGGGTATAATGTATATATTATATAATCCAGTCGTGATGTGTGGAGCATGTTGCCATTCAAAAAATTGAAATGGGAACCAAAAGTGTCTTTGTGCAATCTTAGTTGTGTTCTGAAGAGTCATTCTCACTGCAAGTTTAAAAATCAATATATATGCAAGTCAAAAATCAATATATATATATATATATATATATATATATATATATAAGCTTAAAAAAACTTGATTTTTTAAAGTCGCAGGCTGGGAGAATGATCACAAAGTTCTGTCCCGTACTTTAGAAAAGTCAAGGTACCTCCCTGAAAGATGTATGGGTTTGTGCGACCGGCAATCCTACATTATATCACCCAGACCATTACACTTAATCATAAGTAGTGGTCTACGTCAATTATATAGTAGGAATAGTACTATGTTCCTGGTTCTTCAAACAACCTCTACAAGAAAAAGGACGAAAATTATTATAGTTATTCGGAATTCTAGTTCTAGCAAAAATCTCGCCTCTTAATCTCTTTTTTAAAAAAAATGTTTTTTAAGACAAAGGGAGAGTAGAATGATAGAGATAATTAACAGAAGTGAGAGATGCCTCCCCCCTTCCCTTGATTTTTAAGAAAAACAGGATAGGCCCATGTTCGGTGATAGCGGATTGCACTAATGGTTTTTTAAAATCTGGTGAACTGCGCTGCTAACATAGTATCCCCCTTTGAGAAGAGTTAGTGTTCTACACTCTAAGCAACCCTTGTGACCATTCCTCATGCAGTAAAACATTTTCTGATAAAATCGTGGTCTTGCCAATAATAATCGCCAGAAGCAAGTGTGTAGTGGGGGTTAGTGCTCTTCCATTTTTCAGTCAATTATGCAATTTTTATTGAATGCTAATTTTTTATGTGTTGTGAATTTTTTTCTTTTTACTTCTTCAATTTTAAAATTCAAACTGTAATTCAACGAAGAAAAAAAATTCGTTTATTTTAAGGTGACAAGCGGCTTTCGAAGTTTTGAAAATCCGCCTAAATTGTAATTGCAACAATACTCGATTTTTTCGAGAATATTGGTTCAAAAGTTTTAAAAAAAGGAAGGAAAAAAAACATTTGATGCCCTCTTGTCACCTTAAGTTGGTTAAAATATATAAGCTCAGGGTAAATACTAAATTTTAATGACATTGCAAAAACCTTACTTTAAAGTGGTTAATCTTTTGTGAGTTTTAAACCCATTTTAACCAATCTATATTAATCAAAATTCAGCATATTATTTTTAAAAAAATATGGCCAGAAATAATTTTAATCACAAAATCGTATGTATTTGATTTAAATCGGATTTTTTTGATTTAAATCAGATTTTTTGGATTTTTTTTAAATTTACCATCTGAAACACCTTATACAAGATTTTAATAAGACATAATATTGATTAAAAATAATGTAACTAAAATAGCTATTATTTCTCACTGAAATAGAGGAATTTAAATATTATTATATTATCACATGCTAATCATTGAGTTAAGAAAAATCTTGGTTGTATTTTTCGAGCTCAACTTGCTGATGATTGTTAAAAATTTAAAGGAGAATTCGTCAACTAGATATCTAATGAAGAGTAAATTAGTTCAATTAAGAAAACCTAACTGGAAGAAAAAAAATTATGTCACACTGGAAGTCTTGATACACGCTAACTTCATATTTTATGCGATATAAAATCACTGCTCTTTAATTAGCAAAAAACTAAATGGTTATAGTTGAAGTAGGTTTTTAGCCAGAAAATCATTTTAAATGTATTTAATGGAAAATTACAATTTAAAAGTTTTATATCACTCTTATTCCCATTTACTCTTTTTTGAAACGTAATAATTTACGTGCCTTTCATTATTTCTTAGTGAAAAATCCCCATTATCAATAAAATCAGATTTAAAAAAATCCCCCCCCCCTAAGGAATTTATTAATTTTATTGAAGAAAAATATTTTATGTTTAAATTATATATTTTTTTAAAATTTGTTTAAATTATTGATTTATTTTTTAAGAAATCACTATTGATTTAAATCAAAAAAATTTTTTAGTGAAATCATGAAAGGGTTAATATGTATTGTAATTTCAATGCATATGCCTTTTATTATTTCGTAGTAAAAAATTAGCTGCCTTAAAAAACATTCATTATCAATGAAATCAGACTTTTCAAAAAATCACACCTTTGAGAATGTATTTGCTAATATCATTATATGAATTATGAAATTAATATATTTTTTTACTAATTATGTTCATATTAAATGTTAGTAAAATTATGTTTGTTTAAGTTAATGTATTTTTTTCTAAGAAAAATCACAGCTGGTTTAAATCAGTAATTTTTAAAAAATAATCAAATGATTTAAGGCACGGTTAGATTTGAAATGCATTATTTTCTAGTAGTACATCTGATCCTGACTGCAATATCTCAGATTTAATCCCGGCATAACTTGGCATGTTATGTTTCGAAATATTTCTCGGCCAGGTAGAAACTTATCGCAAATATGGTGCATGATTTTTATAAATTGCACCCCTCGCATGTCAATGAGAAGAGAGACCTACTTAAAAGCGCAACAAACCAGAAGCGCAATCCGCATACCGTGAGGAGTGGGGGGGGTTATAATTGAGGCAATTACAGAGAGCACTCCACCACTGCTCCTCATATCTCTACGCATCATGTGAACAAAATGGAAGGAAATCTAGCTTAATAATTTATTTCTGAATGAGCAGCTTTTGAAATAAATTGAAAAGCTTCTCTCAAAACCTATATAATACAAATACAAATCGTAATACAAATACAAATATAATACAAAATACAAATCATACACAAACGTTTCGGGGGGAGAAACTGAATCTCTATGCTTCCACCTGGCTATGGACCTGGTTCTTAGTTTAATCTACCTAACTATGTCTCTTTTATTCTATTTATTTATAAAATAAGTAATTATAAAAAGTTTAAGAACCACAAAACAAAATTATTTCTACTTTTTGTCATTTTCTGATAGGTGAGTAAGGCAGGAAAATGACATAAAAACCTACTTGTTTCTTCAAAATCCTTATAAATGTCTTTTTCTTTTTTTTAAGCTGTCTTCTGTGTTCCCACTGAAAGACAGGTTTTAGCAAACTTCTTACCAATGACGCTTGTAATTAAAAATAATAAAAAGCATCGCCATCTTTGTGCCTTTGTATAGGTTGAAGAGAAATGAAAATAAGTGGCCTTAAAAAATTATGTGTTTTCTTTGTAACATACAAATTATTGACGGATTTTTATTTATTTTTTTTTTTTTATTTTTTTTTTTTTTTTACAAAATAGTTTTAATACTCATTCCTTGTACACATAGTCTAAATTTTTTTCATTATTTTTGATGTAAAAAGTGCGACAGAGAAAAATGTATAACGAGTTTTAAAACTTGTAACTATTGGGAATATTGTTTGTGACATGCCAGGAAAATGACAGAAATTTAAAAGTTGAATTGCATTTTTAAAAGTATTTTATTTTCGAACCAGAGTTAGCTAATAATAATAAAGCTATTAATAATGGCATTAATGAAAGCTTAAAAAATTAATCATGTAATTGTGTTTTCACTAGAGCGCGAGAACGCGAGAATCTCGCATATTTTTTTCTTTTCTCGCATTAAAGAATTATTACCGCGAGAAATTCGCGCATTCTATAAATCAATTTGAAAATTCGCGAATTTCTCGCATTTTGGAAAAAGCTTCGAATTACGCCATTTAGAATAAAATCCGTTTCACTTTTCTTCCTGGATCTTTCATTATATTTCCAACATCTGCCCCGTTCCATCTTCCCTATTTACCAGTATTGTTCAGAAATTTTTCGAACAACAGAACACAACCACGGGACCCCTTTCAGAACACATTTCTCTGCAACCACGTGTTTATACCGTAAGGTTTCTTCATGTAAGATATTCAAATTTTTTATGTGCTTATGTAAGATGGACAAATACCTTGTAAAGGCAAAATCTTCTATGATGATGCACCAAAAATATTCAATGCTTTAAAAAATAGAAGACGTTAAAAATTTATTATAATTAAAGAAATGATTTTTTTCTCGAGAGCTTTTGTTTTTTTAGTTTTTAGAAATCTCACTTAATTTTTTGAAATCTCACCCTGTTTTTGAGAAAGGGTGAGAAATTCTCACCCATTTTTTTTCTCTGATGAAAACACTAGTATTAGATTAACCCTTTGACACAGATGGAACACCGGTGTACCTTTTATATATTTTTTATTCTAACGCTCAAATTACAAGCAAATTTATTTTGGTAATTTTTAATTGTAACAAACCATTACTAAAAAAATATGTTAGATTATCGGAATTTATTTGTGTTAAAATATAAAATCCAAAAGAGTGGTAAATGAGTTGGAGTTTTTTTTCCATTCACATTCAAAAATGTATCAATAACTAATTTTGTAAATTAAATGAATTTCAATGATGAATAACTGTTTTTCTTACCTAAATAACTGCAAATGTACGAAATTGAAAAATTATTGTTTGGGCGATTACCTTTAATCCAGAAAAAGCCACCTGTGTTTCATACTGTATTCCATAACCATAAATTATTAAACGCTAAGCAAATATTTCCCACTAATTATTATTATAATTAGCATTTTAATACTTAATGGTTATGAATAACAACATATAACATTTTGACTTAAATTAATACAAAATAATGAGAGAAAAAAGTTTTAAAAATATGTTTAATAAAAATTCTGTGTCAAAGGGTTAATGTTACATTGATCATTAAGTTACCCGTAAAACTATTCTTAATTCTCTGAGAAATATCTTATAAGTACTAGTTGGAAATTAGTCTTCAATATTAAAATAGAAAAGGAAAAAATAGTCGAAAAATCAATAACAACAAAAATACTTTCGATTATTCCTTTAAAAATCTTCAATAATTTTTTTTAATAATATTTTTCTTTTTTAGATGCAAGCTGCAATAACTCAAACACAACTGAAAACAACAATTCTGATAACTACGTAAGTAATTCTGAGACTGCATTGTTGGATCAAATTATGATTGGTCGCAAAACTCAAGAAAATCAAGTGCTATTTACCTGTCCATTTTGCAATTTCAATCGCACATCAAAACTGGTGGTGAGGGCACACGTTCTGGAACATTCTAAATTGCTTTCAGAGTTAGATTGCCCTCTCTGCTTTTTGGGCTTTAATGAAAAATACTCTTTAGAACGTCACGTGACGCAATTCCATCGGAAAAATACCTCGGAGTTCACGGCGGCTAATTCAAGCGAGAACAGCACCATTTCCATTGATACGACGAGCACAGATAAATCGAACGATAGTCAGGAAATGTCAGAAGTTCCATTGGAGTTTATCTTCCATAATGTGTCGAAATTGAAAAATTTCATTAAGCAGCTATCGTTTGAAAAAACGATATACGGAGTTGAAGAATCGTCAAACGGTGCGAATCCTAACACCCAACTCAACTCTCCAATGCAAAGTGTATCAAGCTTTCCTAATAAACTATTGAAAGGTGATAGCTATTCTGACAATATGAATCCAAATAGAAAGAAACAAAGAAAAAGTTATCGTAACATAACCAAAGAGAAGAAAACACGTAATTGGAATTCAAATCATGAAAAAGATGAAGATATTTTCCCTCAATGGAATAACTATCTTCCAATGCTATCTGAATCACCAAATTATACTGTTAATAACTCTGTAGTGCCACATTTTGCGCCAATTTCACCCGTGCCAAATTGTTTGTTTCCTTGTTCAGAATTGTCACTGTACTCCGCAGCAATGAATTCTCAAGCAACTTTTACTCATTGTGGAACAGGAATTGCAAGACAATACTCTTGAAGTTATTTTATTTGTAAAATATAGTAGCAAATGATGCTTCGTAATTGCCGCCCTTAATATCTAAATTAAGAATCTTTGTATTCAAAAATGAAGTCGGTGAAATATACACACTAGGCTTCGCAAATTAATAACTAAGCAAGGAAAAAATCTTTTCAATGTTTCTCGAATCAGTACTGAGGAAATCGGGACTTAGAATATTACAATCATTTTTATTGCTATGTGCTAATAAAAGTTGTCCTGATATCGCTTTTTTTTTTAACTCCTCTGCTTCTTTCTTCAATCACATAGGATTTGATGCTTTTAATCTGCATTTTCCCTGATGATTCATCACGTTTTTACAACGATTTTGTATTTTTCTCGCTCATACATAAATTTTCTATCCGAAAAGTATTATTTTTTAATTTTGACAAAGATTCCAAAATTATATATGAAGGGCATTTATCACGAAACACTATCTATATATAACTGAATGTGAGGCTAGTGTACCATATACACCGAAGAGCCATTACATTATGACCACCCTCCATCTATAACAATTGGCTCGCCCAGGTTTTTTCATGGGGCACATTAGGACCCATAATCCTCATAGAACAATCCCTGAAAAAATTATATGTTGTACAAAATTCTAAGAAATTGTGTCATCATTGTTTTTCTAATTGAAATTAAAAGCAGTCAAAATGACTTCCTTGGGCAATCTAGTGTTAAGTGAGCGTTGCTTACAGTAATCAATTGAAACTTTTTTTAATGCTCTAAAATTCAATTTTTTTTTTAATTTATACCTCTCTAACTTTATTATACCTATCTACAATGAATTTAATATCTATTACTATGATAATAAAAGTATAAGGAACAAAGCATTTTTAATTCGATTTCATTTAAAGTCAATTAGAAATGAAAAATATTGTTCCAATTCAAATTCAGTTATTAGTGTAATACATAATAGTAGACCAGGAAGTTTATATTCTGTAAAATCTAATGGATGGATAATTTTCGTGTTGGCAGCTATGCATATATAGTTAAAAGAAGAATACATATTTAAACATGAGTTGGGCTGTTTTGTATCGTATTGGCCGATTTTATGTAATCAGCATGCAAGTTAACATTTACTGGCTAACTTATTATAGCTTATTCCAGTCCATAGGAATTATGTGCTTTCAAGGTCGTAAAAATCTTCATTCTTCTCATATATAAACTAAAAGAATAAGACTCAAGAATCATATTTAATGTTCCTTAAACTTACAAGAAGTCATAACTATTAGAAGGTTTGTCCAATCAACTTGTTTAAACGAACCTTGTGAAATGTTTATTTTTTTCCCTATTATTACAATATTAGACGAGGACGAGACTTATACGCACACACTAGCCAATAAATTAGAAACTTTAGAATAATATATTTTTGGTTCTCTTTGCATCGATTCTATAGGAGTTATGTCCAAAGAATGCCATGCATCGGCTACGTTGACTGTAAATTAAATGGAAGTGGAAATTGCTGATGGGTTCTTTTCTAACATGTCCGAAACATTTTTTATTAGGTTAAGATCCGGATTTTGAGAAGAATTGATAAAACTCAAATTGATGTTCATTAAACCAATTTTGAACGTTTCTGTCGCGATATACCGTTGCAGTATCGTGCATAACTCTCGGATTGCAGGATGTAACCAGGTGTTGCATGGCTTTCTGTTTAGCCTCAAGAAAAACCAAGCCTCCACTTCCAGTCTGAAAATAATCCACATGGCGCATCAACAAAAAAAAAACGAAAAGTGGCGCCTTAAATAAAATAAGAAACCAGCCACTTTTTCCCCATTGCTTTTTTTTAAAAATCATCTAATAATAAAAAATATACATGAATGTAGAAAGATACCCTTTAAAATAGAATTTTCATTAAAATGTCACCATTCAAAATTTTGATCCTTCAGAAGATGGAGATTCCCGTGGAAGGAGAGTTCATTCATTAACATTTCACATATTTCAAAGTTGTCATGAACCGTGAGTAACCGAAACCAAGATAATGTCGACTTTCACCTGTAAAATGCCAACAATCACGTAGTCGAATGGGTGAATGTCCGAAATATTTGTTATATCCGATTTATTCGTTGATATTATTGTATTTATTCGATATTTTAATATCTGATGAGGAGAGATATCAGTGTTCGGAGTACCGGTTGAATGCACACTGGGCAGTGGCGCTTGAACTTAACAAAACAATGATATAGGCCATACCGGGCAGTGGCACTTCGCTAGACTTATTATATATTTCGAACATTTACCCAAGCGACTATGTGATTGTCAACATTCACCGGCGGAAGTCAACAACCTCCCATTTCTGTCACTCACAGTTACCTTAAATGTATTTTGCTTCAAAAATTGTTTACAATAAGTTCTTTAAAAATTCTACCGGCCACTGGCTACTCACTGTAAATTTAAATTTTCAGGTCTATCTCATGTCCCACAGGAACACCAGATGTTTGTACAGGTCGAACAAAGAAAGAGAAAATGTTTCTAATATATCTGTCAGTTTTGTGGTGTTCAAATACTACCGATGAAGTGTAGAAATAATTTATTCCAGAAATTATCTAGCCAATGTGCAGATGGATCCATGAAAGAGCCTAAAATTTGGCAATCTGTAAACTGCATTGATAAGCATGCTTGTAAAAGTGAAAATAAAATTTTTGCTGGATCATAATGTTATTTATTCCTTTTTCGTTATCTAAAAAAATCAAGTGACTACCATCCATCATGACGCATTATTGGGTCAAATCGATTCTCAATCACTTTAGAAAAATAAAATTCCAATACTTGAACGATTTGAAACATTATTAAAAAAATAAACATGTCATTCATTTCTCTTTTCTTCCTTTTTTTTAATATCTAAAGAAATAAGTAAATAAATGCAATCCATTAATGGGCTGATAAAAGGATCGAAGCTAACTTTCGATCTTTAACCATACGGCGATAACTGTACATTATCTGAGCAAATTGTGCAAAACGCTTGATTCCGTCATCACCCTAGTTAATCTGCAAATTAACTAGCTAATCTACACTTTAAAGCCTTTCGAACTTTAACAGTTATATATAATTTAGAAAGATGCAGCGTTGTTTTCATAGACAGACGAGTTTATGGATAAAATAAGTTTTCTTAAACTTTAAGTAACGTTCTCTTGAAACAACGTTTTCATGCTCGCACACAGAATAACCTATTTTTGAGCGGATTTGACTGAATCTATCTACGTGAGTATTACAATTGTAATATAGTGACAACGTGCAATTTCTTTTTATTTATTAATTTTTTTTATTGTGTATAAGATTAAAAACTATGCATATAATCACACGCGTTAAAAATTCCGTAAAAATGATGAACTCCAAAATCAGTATTCTGACTTCGTTCGGCCTCAGCTTTGTCATTGATAAGAAGTCGCCATTAAAGAGTTTACGAAAGCTTAGTTCACCTATATATTAGTAATTACAAAAAAAAAAGTCGTATGTCTTCCTCATTTACGAGCAATTTCGCATTATCTTGGAAAAAAAGTTATTTTTCGAGTTGATATTGGTTGCGTGTTGCCAAGTCATTTTACTCAAGAACTATCAAACTGCTGTATTTTTGAACAAATTCTTTTCTTTATATTCGTTTATTTTATTTTGATAAACGTAAATACCTAGAATGTGTATGAAGGGCATAGAAGGAGGGAGTGTGCGCATTTTTAACAAATTTGTTGAAAAACCGTATTTAATATAATCTTTTTTTTTTTTTTTTTAATGTGCACCGTGAAAAGAGGAACGACTCGCAAATTTTAAAAAGTTGACGCAATATTTTTTAAGAGAAGATACTTCGATGTTGCTTATCTTAACACATGACTCTCTCTCTCTCTGAAAGTTTATATTTTACAGTGTGCAATTAAATTTCATAATTTTACTATCTGATTCTTGAAGAGGAAATTTTTTTATTTATTTCTAATAGTAAAGTTTATTAAAAAATATAATAAAGTAAACATGGTCGACGATAAGGGTTTTGTGTTTCTTAACGATGGTTCACCCACTCATTTTTCATATAGCCACAATACGAGGGAGGTCTTGGATGTAACCATTGTTAGTCCTGACCTCAGCCCCCGCCTGTAACTGGAGAGTGGTTGAGAACATAGGAAGTGATCATCTTCCAATCCTGTTAGAACTGAATAAGAGGCAACCAGCTTACATGTTCAGCAATAGGCGATGGAACTTCAAGCGTGCTGATTGGCAGGCTTTCACTGATCTCAACGAAAGTTTGGTTTGTGAGAAACCCCTTACTCATAACCTAGAGACTGACTGGCCCTCCTTCAAACAAATCATTTACAACGCTGCTGGCCAGTCCATTCCAAGGGGCAAATTTAAAAGGAAAAGACCTTTCTTAACCAGCAAAATGCCTGCCCTCCAACCTCTAATTGCAGAGAGAAGACAAATCCTAAATGATCTGGACTCTGTCCATACTGACGCCAACAAAGTCTTACTAAACAGGGTGAATGCATAATTAGAAAAGATGTACGCTCAGATCAAGAGAGACAGGTGGAATGATTTTTGTGCTGGTCTGAACTCAAGATCATCCAACAGCAAATTGTGGAAGCTGGTTAAGGGCATTAGTAAAGACCAGCCCCAATTCGAAAAGTGCAATACTATACAATCTCAAGATGGCGCCTTGGCTCAGAATGATGAACAGGCAGCTAACATTTTAGGAGAGGATTACCAATCAGTGAATAGCCTGAAATTTTCTGGTAACGACGAGTATGTTAAAACTAGTGCTAGCAATGTAGTTTCATGGCTGTCGCAGCAATCCTCATGAGGGTCCAGCCGTTTTCCGCGGACCCTTCTTAGCCCAGGAGCTTGAGAAATGCGATTTCAGACTCGAACTTAAATACCTCACCTGGGCCTGATGGTGTTCAAGGCCAAATGGTCTGTCATCTGGAATCACATGGAAAACAGAGACTTCTAGACATCATAAATGACTCCTGGAGACTGGGTCGTCTTCCTCGAGATTAGAAAAAAGCAGTTGTGGTCCCTATTAGAAAACCTGGCAAAGATATTACTTCTGCTGAGAGTTTTAGACCCATAGCTTTGACATTCATTTCATGTAAAATTAAAGAGAAAATGATTTTAAAAAGACTTACGTATTACCTAAATTCCCACAACCTTCTACCGAATGAGCAATGTGGATTTAGAGAAGGACACAGCACAGCCGACCAGGTGCTTTATTTTAGCCAAAGAGTCAGAAACGCACACAGTATGAAACCTACAAATCATACCATAGCTGCCGTTCTAGACCTCTTTAAGGCTTTTGACAGAGTTTGGTCTCAGAAGCTGATTATCAAATTGTATGACAAATTCGGTATACGAGGTAGAGCACTGCCTTGGATCTATAATTCTTTGAGAGATAGACTCATTAAAGTGAGGTTCAATGTTTCGGTCTCAAAGAGTGTTAAAATAAGTCAAGATGTTCCTCAGGGCTCGGTTTTGAGCCCTACCTTGTTCACTCTATTGCAGGAATTGAAAAAGTCATACCTGAGAACTGTGAAATTGGACTTTTCGCAGACGACATTGTTCTCTGGAGTTCCGGCTCTGATATTGAAAAGGTTGAGGAGAGAGTGAATCTGGCTGCAGACATGTGGGGGTCTGCTGTTGACCACAGACTGTGTTTTAACCCTTCAAAGTCTACCGTTAGTTTCTTCACAACTAATAGAAAATTATATAATTTTCGACTAGGAATCCAGCTCAATGGTCAGTTCCTGGAAGTGGAGAAACACCCAAAATATTTTGGCTTCGTTCTAGATCCTGAGATTCTGGGTAACAGTCATCTAGAACATCTTACTCTGAGAGCTAGGAAACGCATTAGTATCCTTAATCCATTTCGGGTCGTGATTGGGGTGTCGATGCTAGTACCCTTAGAAATACATATGTCTCTCTTATTCGACCCATTTTGGAATACGGCTTTCCCATCTTTTGTAGTGCTTCAGACTCAAACCTGCAGAAGCTTGAACGTGTTCAACTCAGTGCTGCAAGAATCATCACGGGCCTTCGCAATTCTTGCCCGAATGACATTGTACTTTATGAAGCTGATCTGCAGTCTTTGAGACATAGAAGAAATGCATGCTTGGTGAAGTACTACAGTAAGCTCTCCAGCCTAGGCTCTCAGAACCATACTTCGAAGTTTCTGGGATCATGGAACAGTAACCAAAAAGTCTTTGACTTTATTCTTTGGCAAAGATTTAAGCGGGGTAGTCCCCTTGGACAGGTTATCTCTGGCAACCTCATCGCCAGTTCTGTAGAACATTACAGTCTATCACAGATTATCGAATCTTCTGAGTGACTGTCTTGACGGGATTCTCTTTCATGTTGATCTTCCTGTCCGGGTTAACAAACAAATTGATTTGCCGTACTACATGAAACAGCTAGCACTTGAAAGAATTAATAATGTCCCCATGGACGCTGCTCAGTTGAATACAGATGACAGTAGACTTGATGGTGACAGATCTGGCTGTGGCATTTATATTAAACTTCGGGATCAGGAAATAAAAATCAAGAGAGGAAACCCGGGCTTCTACTCGGTATTCCGAAGCGAACTTATTGCATTTCTTGAGGGTCTGGACTCCATCATGTCAACTTTCTCATCGGATCCACTTTCAGTGGATTCCGTCACATGTCGATGTAGTTGGAACAGTTGCTGACAGTTTGGCCAAAGCAGGTGCTGAAGAGGCCATTACGACTATCGCTCCTCTTACTTGTTTGGAGCATTTTTCTAAATGCAAGGCAAAGAATATAGCCAGTTGGACGGTTCCACCGGTACACTCATGGTATCAGAGTAGGTACCCAGGGGGCTCCTTGTCTCGGGGCAGCAGTAGACGAGAACAAACTGCCATTACTCGTTTCCTCAGTGGATATCTGTCATCAATGACTCATATCGATGGTAATAAACATTTCGAAGTCTACACTAAGAGTTCTGCTTCTCTTCACAAAACAGAAGTATTGAATTACAAATTAAAATAAGAAGTAGATTTTTAAAAATATTTAATTGTTATTCATAATAATTTTAAAAATATTAAATAAATAATAAAAATTCGGGCTACAATAACTTTCAAGTGCGCACCTATGTATTAAACAATTAATGTGCAACATATATCTAATTGTATTAAAACCTACATAGTAGCACACAAAATAATCAATGAGAAAATTAAGGTTTGTCTGCTGCAACCACCAGAATTTACAAATGTGTGTTTAAATATTTTCGTACAAAATGAGTGGTTTCTAAAAGTTAAATCGGAGAATTCCTTCGAGAAAATTTCTGATACGCACATGCTAAATTATATTCATAAAATACGAAAAAAATGAAATAAAAAAGAGCAACATACACGATTATTTTTGTATTTGAATAAATATTTTCTTGGATGCAAAACCTGAAAAATAAATTTCTTTGCACAGTTGGTATGTTAAATTTCACAGAAATGAAGAAATTAGATTTTTATTAACGAGAAAAATATTTTAAACCCATATAAATTTTTTACGAAAATTGTCCGCAAAAAAATGACAACTAACATATTTTAGTTCGCGGGACACAAAAAAAGGCTTCGCGGGCCGCCAGTTGGAAACCCCTGGTATATACCAATTTTCCGTCTTTCTAGTGTTAATAACGATTGGTAAATTTATGAGCGAATAAAACTCTTCTATTCGCTGTAGTTCACGTATAAAGTTATTCTTTGTGTAGCTAGTTGGACATGGAAGGACTAATTCCAAACTTTGGAATATGCCAATCGAGCAAAGGTGGGAGTCGTGGTGGAGACAGTGGCGTAGCGAGGGGGGAGCAAGGGGGGCATCATGCCCCGGGCGCTACTCACAAAGGGGCGCCAAATGGTCAGCAAAACAAAAAAAATTGTTGGATAATTTTTATTTTTATTATAATTTATTTCTGCAAAAAATATTTTAAATTTAGTGCCAGTGAAATATAATAAATGTTAATTCGTAAATAAAAAGGAACACTAATCAAACTGTAATAATATATTCATAATAGAAATGACACGTCTTTTCTAATGGCTGGCTGACTCGACCTGTATCTGTCAGCACTTCCTTATGGCATCTACGCTGTGTGGTTACATATATTATCTCCAAATATTTGTACTGTACAAAAATCGTTTGTATGTTTGTACAGTGTATAATACAGATTTCAATGGAATAGAACTCTTTATCGAAGAATGTGACTGTAAAGTGTTACTCCTTTGTAGAAAAGAAATTGAACTTAAAACTCCATTAGAATTTCTTACTTTTATAATCCCGTATGGAGAAAATGTTTTTCCAAACCTGAGAGTGGCACTTCAAATACTCCTGACTATCTCAGTATCAATTGCTAACTGCGAATGGTCATTCAGCAAATTAAAATTAATTTTGACATATCTACGATCAACGGTGGGACAAGATCACCTAAGTGACCTGGCATTTTTAAGTGTGGAAAGAGAAAAATTTGAAATGATCAACTTTGATGATATTATTAATAGCGGAAAATTTACACATAGTAATTAGTTTTATAATTGTATTATAATCATATTATTAAATATATGTTTCTCCTTAGAGATAATAAATATTTACTTTTTTATTGTTTTAAAACTGCGTGTTTTTAAAATATTTCTTTTTAAATATGTAAAATAAATAATAGGTATCTTATGAACTAATTCTAGATGATCATATACATTTCAAAGTCTAGTCTTGTTTTCTCAACTACATTTTTTGTCTCAAATTTAATGCTTAACTTGAGCCTATGACTTTATTAATTCTACTTTATTTATTTATTACTTTGCGAGTATATTTTACTTATAATATTAGATGGATTTCGAATGGGGGGGGGGCGCTAAAAAGGTATTGTGCCCCGGGCGCGAGTCAAGCTCGCTACGGCACTGGGTGGAGATAGAGCGTTCGCCTTCCTATGTGGTAAACCGGCTTCAAATCTGAGCGATGGCTGGTCGATACGAATTCCGCACCCGTCTCGCACCAGCCACAATACTGGCGTAAAAAGTTCTCAGTTGTAGACGGATCCTGGATTAGAGTTCCCTTGCCATCAGGCTAAGACCGTGGAAGGTTTTTCGTGGTTTTGCTCTCCATGTAACGCAAATGGGGGTTAGTTCCACCAAAAAGTCGCAGATTTCCCCTGATACTTGATCCAGAACTCCCCTTGTATTCTGTATTGGGTTCAAAATTATTAGGCTACGGAATAGAACATCACTAGTCGTTAGCCTAAAATTGCGTCGGCTGTTCAACGATGGTTATAAAATAAAATAAAATCGGACATAGGTATGAGGGTCAAAAAGGCGCCCCTGCGAACAACTGGAAGACAAAAAAATTTTAAAATATTTTGCTTTCATGTGGGATTAGTTTTTTTCTTCTTTTTTTTTGCTTCTAATAATTGCCAATAATGCTTTTTGCGTGTTATACTGATTCGACTTCGTTTCATAAACTGATAGCATAATGCTATAACTAACACTAATCTCCTTCCGCTAATAAAGAGGGGGGGGGAAATGCATTTCAAAATAATTAGGAAATAGAAAATTAAAAAATTACAAAACATTAGAAGTCACATTTTTTACGCTCATACAATGTTAAAAAAAAAAGTAAAAAGTATTGCATATATTAATTACTTTTGTTTTAAAAATTTAAATGTTGTTATAAAGTTTTTTTTATTCATCGAAAAATTAATTCAAATTAAATTTAATTAAATATTATTGTTCATAAGAACTTCCTTATTGTTTATATTTAGACATTCGACTAAATATGTTTAAAAAAAATTGATAAGAAATAAGGAAATAAAAACTCACGATTTCTTAAATGTTCGAATCGGTAAATATATGGTCCAGGTTCCCAAACCATAAAAATATCCCCGAACTATTATAGGTTTTTACTACTCCCAGAAATAAACAGGTTCTTAAATATCTAGATCTTCCCTGTTTGCATCCCCCCTGAGAACAATTTAGTTTGTAATTTTTTTTTTATTAAGATTAAATATTAATTTTATTAAAATTTTTAACAAATATGAGCTTCTTATGGGAGGTTACTGGCTTAAAGAGAAAAAAAAGATGGAAGACTCTCAATTAATTTTTTTTTTTTTTTTTTTTGGCAGAATATTTATGAAAAATGCTAACTTCTTTAGAATAGTTTGAATTTATTCCCCCACTCCCTCTCTCATTTTTTATATTATCGTCCATTGTCCTTCATTTGGGTATAATATGAAAAAAACACAACTACTTCGATTTAGTAGGAACAACATATGACGCAATGCTAAACGAAAGGAATTTAGTTGTTGTTTATTTAGTTATTGTTATTAGTAGTTGTTGTTATTTGTTTTAGTTGTTGTTGTTTATTTAGTTGTATTTAGTTTCAATAACTTTTCTTTATAATGCAATAAAATCTGGCGAGCAGCTATTTAAACGATCGAACACTTCGTTTGTTTATTTGTGCCTTGAAGTTAGGCTCGCAGAAAATGCCGTTCATGGGTTAAATTTAGTAGGAACAACACAACCTGTGACGTAGGCTATATTATACCCATTTCCTTCCTAAAATCCTTTTTTTTTTTTATTATTGCACATAACATACGTCATCAACCTTAACTTGCGACAGACATGACGTATTAATGTGTTCATAAAATTCAATTTAGAAAACGGTAAGCAGACATGAAAGTTGATACTTCTCGTATTATTCAAGAGAAACTGATTTTTAACGAACGAAAACTCGTGCCAAACGGATTAAACCATGGAATAAGTTCTAAATCAGCACTGCTCAAACGATGCAAACAGAACTGTAATGTTTTTATGATTCACAATTCGCCAACAATACATACATCATCATAGTTAAATAACTGTTTTAATTTCGACCCTAATTTTATTATGAACTATTAATTTATAATTATGAGTGCTTCTAGACCAGTTGGTAAGGCAATGTGTTCATTTTTGTTATTCACTTGCAGTTCAGTTTAAAAGTTAGGTTCCGTTCGTCAAATATATATGCAAAATTGTTCAGTTTTGTTTTTACAGTTATTTATTATTTAAACTATTTTGAATTATATTTATTTGTTCCTGGATCTGTTAGTATTATTATTTTTTTTTATATCTCTGAACATTTCGCCGGGCGTTGTGGTTTTATTTACTTGTTAATATTTAATTTTTTTTACCTTATTAAATACTTACTCAAATTTGGTTACAGTACAATATTGGTCTGAACCTGTTACTTTGCAATGCAAGGTTTGAAACATCATCGATCGCAATCAGCATTATTTAACAAATTTGCTAACCTTATGCTATTTATATTCTTAACCTATTTAAAGAAAATATTATTGTTTTAAATTAATTATATAAAATTAAAATTTCTGATATAATAGATTGATTTTTTTTTTTAATTCTTAACGATTTTGATTATTAATAATTGTTTGCTTCTAAAATTCCTTTATTTTATAATAATTAACATTTAATTGAGAATTTCAGAGGATAGTATAGTTCTTAGCATATTGAAACAGTAGGAAAAAAATATATCAATGCCATCTTTTTTTTTACTTGTAGTTCTTACTTTTCTGTTTCAGGATGTGTTGTTTTTTCTACGTTTGTTGTTATTTTCTTCATTGAAATTACCAAATTTTATAATTAATAGGTGTGAAGCATAGTTTTATTTCCTAAAGCAGGGGTGATTGTGCTCCGGAAAAAAATCCGGATTTTTTGCTAGCCGCGATCCGAAAGTTTCTGGAAATCCTAAGTCCAGAAGTTTCAAGAAATCATCGAACACATTTATATATAAAAATTATTGTATATTTTATTTAAAAATTTTAGAACTAGAATTTATACTAGAATTATATCTCTTTCATTTGTTAATATTTTTTCTAGTAGAATATGAAATGTTATTAGAGATAAAAGTAAACTTACACATAATTATTCAATTAAATTATGCTGCATATAATTCATTTAGAATGTCATGTTTTCAAAATTTCAATGATTTAAATTTATAAAGATATTAATTTTTTGAATGATTTTGCTCAAGAAATTTTCAGGATTTTTGAGTTGGGTCTACAATCACCCCTGCTAAAGGGATATTACATCTAATGGGTCAGAGGGGATTTGTGATTTGCTTATTTTTAATAACAAAGAGGTATTTGGGATAAAAAAACTGGTTACGTAAGACATTAAAATACGCCTATTTTCAAAACTTTCTAAAAGTGCAAAATGAATTTTAAAAAAATATCAAAAAAGCTACTGTGGAATATTTCAAATAAAAGGTGAATCAGAGAAAAGAAAAAATTCCTTTGATGAATTTCAGAGTTCAAGAGTTATGAACACAAAAGACGCCTAAAAAATACTGGAATTAAAATTTTAGAAAATGTAGTAGAATGTTAACTTCATTTAATTCAAAATGACATATTTTAGTTGAATTTAACCCTAAAACTACAGTAAATCAGTGTCAAAATAAAAGCAAATCCAGGGGTGAGTGTTTTATGATAGCTGGGGGATTTGTGATTTGCTAATTTTCATTGATTAGGAGAGAGTCCAAAATTGCTTATGTAATATATTTAAAAAGTGGTGATAATGTTTCATGATGGCATTAAAAGTTTTAATTTCAATTTAATTGTAAGAATTAAATGGGTCAAAATTATATGAAAAAGTCTCGATAAAATTGGTCAATAGGAAATTATGAAAACAATTTGTTTTTTAAATCTTCCTCTTTCATTTTTTAGATTTTTTCCCAAATGTGGCCACTGTGTTCAATAAACTCTTAGCTACATTTAAATTAACGAATATTAATTCAAACATTTCACCTTCTTTCAAAATTTAATTGCTAATTATAATATTCATTAAAAATGATATAATGAGATAATTTTATTTGCCTGAATATTTCAAAAAGTTAATCTCTCTCACTCTTTTTATTATTATCATGCATGCATCTTTCTTTCTTCTTATTTTATTCCTGAGCTCAAACTTTTAACGCATCAAACATTTAATCATTGTATTTAGAGTTGCCCTGTCTGCTACTCACAGTTCACTTCTTTTTAAATAAAAAATACTATGAATTATAATTCTTCCAACTGTTTTTTTAAAAAGAAAAATTATGTCGTTATAAATCCAAAGATATCTATTGGAGTATAGATAGCTAACTTTTGAAGACCTACTGATGCAAATTCAACCTAGTGTTCGTGAAATTAAATAAAATTATTTATTATTCATCAGCTAAGTATATAGTATATCTATCGAAAAATCGTTGTTTTACTCTTATGAGTTAATCTGAAAAATGACTGTTTTGTTTCAATTTTAAGTCCAATTGAGTAATTTTTTATAATGTAATTACATCTTTTAATTTATTATTAAATTATAACATCTAATTTATTATTATATTTTGTTTTCTTCTTTTTTCAAATAAAAGTTTTTGTTATTATTTTGTATAAAATAATGTTACTTAATTTTATCAAAAATTTTAATTTTTATTTCTAAGTTAATTAATGAAAGCTTATGATTTAAAAATAATTTCTTTTTTTTTTAATTTCAGTTGGATGGATAAGAGGTATGTAAAAAGAAGTTGATATACTTGCAAACTGAAACAATTACTAATTAACTGAACCTGGTTAATTTATTTTACTTTATACCAATATATTGACTGAAGAATTCATTAAAATGTGCCATTCATTTTTAAAAATGCTTGATTATAATATTTGGATTCAATGTCTGGTGAAGTTAATGAGTTGGATGTGTTTTTAAAACAATATATTATGCCTGTAGATATATAGATATCAGTTTAAATTTAAATCCCATCTAGGAAAAATTAAAATATGCCATGTTTAACTTCAACTCAGGGATGATAAGTTTCTTCTAGACTGAAAAATACTGTGGAAGAAGTCACCCTAGATGAAATAGGTTTCTTTCAAGCCCAGTGAAGAAGCTAGTTTTAAAAAAGAAATTTTAAGTTCCAAAATCTTTTTTTTTTAACTGCTTATAATGGACTAATTAATACCTAAAATCGCTAAAGATTAAAATATTTAAAGTGGGAAAAATTCATGAAAATTTACCCAGTTGAGAAAATTTTTAACAAAGCAATATTTTTTAAAGAAATACTTGTAATGCTAATCAAAACTATGCTTTAAATACAAATAATTCTATTTGTGTAGAATTATTAAAAATATAATAAATTTTTCTTAAAACAGAGTATGATTTATGCTGAGGAACTAAAATAATATAACTATTCATGATTTATCTAGATATGAGTATAAATAATTATTTAGGGAAATGAGGATATTTTAAATACAATTTAAAAATCTGTTATTACTATAGTAGTAGTTTTATTGGTTTTGCTATTCTCTAAGAAACTAAAATTAATAGTATGAAAGAAGTAATTCTTTAAAAAATTACACTTAAAAAACTTTTTTCTTTTGTTATAATAGATTTTATTAGTTTAACTATAAAAAATTATACTTATAGTTCTTGTTGCGAAACAATTGTATTTGCTACTTCTAGTTTCTTCAATTTCTTCTGGGTTTTTTCAGTGTCCTAAATGAAAAAGGTTTCTTCTTGTAAAAATCTCCACCCTGTTTCGTATGATGTTGTTAACATTATTCCTATTGATATAAATTTGGAAATTTCTTTACAAAACTAATTCAAAGTTTAGTGATAATTTTTTCCTCAGAGTTAGTTACTTTTTATTTATTTATTTCAAAAAAGTTTAAATATTCTGTGGGGATCTTACTTTGGCCTGTTAGAATAAATATCTTTGAAGTTATTTTGTAAGACTATTTTTTATTAAATAATTTTGAGCTATATTTTAAATGTTATAATATATAGATAGTTCAGGAGAGATTTTTCTGGAAAAATTGGTTATATATAAAATTGTCTTCTTAGAATTAATTGCAATATATTGCTGTAAAATGATTTTTTTTAAAAATCAGATATGAGTTATTAAATAGAATAATTAGCATGAATCTTAAATTTTAAATTGCGCTTTTACTTTTTAATTTACCCTTTTCTAAAAAATTCTCTTTTAGCAGTATATTAAATTTTTAAAAAGATGTATTCCAATAATGGACATTAGAGAGTCCTCAAATAAATATTACCTTTTACTCAGTTACATTCAATAAATATGACTTAAGCCTAATATAGTTTAAGTAATGAGGGAAACATCAGACTTAATTATTTAATTATCTCATAAAATCTAAGCTTATTATGTTATTTAATGCAATAAAGTATCAATTTCATTAAAGACGTCATAATAATTTGTCACTAACTTTTGATATTTTGTGTATAAAAAATAATTATGTTTTTAATTGCCAATTTTTTTCTTTCTTTTATTGTAGGAGAGGATGCATTGGAGGCACAAAATAGATATCACACTGAAGAGTTGTCAAAGAAAATTTCAAAACTGAAATCTGTAAGTAAAATAAGATGTTTAACTTTCTTGTGTCACTGTTATGACTTAGTGTCAGGAGTCTGTCTAGGGAAAATTTGCTACCGCTTAGCAGTACCTTCACAAATTCTGTTTTAGGAACACCGGTAGTTTCACAAAATACTTTTAATAAAACAAAGATTCTCCTCTCCGCCTCTTAAAATTTTGTTTTTGTATGACCTAGTTAAAAATATTCTCATAATGGAAGTGCTAGTACTGTTAAATGCATGTTTTTATTAAATTCAAGTTGAAATTTAACTATGGACAAGGGTTTTTATGGATTTTTAAATTTGGGTAAAATTTTAAGCCCAAAATTTTGCAATAGCAAAATTTTTTTTGAATGTATGGGGAAAAACTTATAATAAAAACAGGGTTGGGTTTTTGCTGTTAAAAACTGGTTTTTGACATGACAGCGGTAAAAACCGTCAAAAACCTGTTTTCTTTCATTTATGGCATATAGCAGGCAATATATTATTTTCACATAATTGCCTTGTTAAATGAATGTTGTAAATGATTGCTATTGATTTTGCAACTACATACATGTATTCTTATAGAAGGATATACATTCATATAGAAATATTGTAATATACTTAATGAAAATAGTGATACTTACTTTTATCATTATAGCTTGATTTACAAAGGATTCAAAATTTTGCACTTCTTAATTGTTAGAAATAAACAAACAAACAAAAAAGCTTGAAACTACTAATAAATTCAAGAACTAAAAAGAAGAATTTAAAATTTGACATTTCTTAAATTTTAGAAATAAGCTAAACAAAACTTTCAAAGCTTGTAACTACTAAAAAACTCTAAGTCAAGAATGACTTGACATTCTTCAGTAATGTAATATGCCAAACAAAATGATGCTTGGAAATGTTGAAAATTTTGTTTAGTATCCTATTATTTTACTTCAAATAGTATGTTTTGATGTAATCATGTTGGGGAAATGCAAAAATCTGTTCTTAAATATCTTTTAACAACTTTTTTTCTAATTTTATTGCCCAAAAATGAATTAATTTTAAATTATAAGCAGTTAAACTCAAAAATACACTTTTACCAAAACTATGGATTTTTGACAGTTTTCGACGTTTTTGACATGACGGTAAAAACCATGGTATAAACCGGTAAAAACCGTCACGTGTCAAAAACTTGCCAACCCTGAATAGAAACTTACCAGTCATAAATAAATTTTATTTGTAGTGACAATTTTTGAAAATATTTTCTTACTTTGCCATATTTTTGTGTTAATATTTTAATATAATTTTTAATTTTCACATCCATATTGCTTTTTTTTAAACTAATTATACTAGCCAAAAACAGTTTCTTCGTACAGGATAAAAAGAAAGGTAAATAATTAAAAAATCGGTGTTAATCAACATTACAAAATCATGCACTGAACTGAAAGGCATTGTACCAACACAATAAAGCTAAAAGAACAATTCCAAATTTATTTATTATTGTTAGTTGGAGTTCATTGTGACTTAATGTTATTTGATATAACAAAACATGTTTTTGGAAGTTCATCTCATCCAAATAATTATTAACTATGCTCAGTATCATTTGTCATTGCAGAGGTGCCAACAATTATGATTTATCATAATTATTACTTTTTTATTGACAGGGTTTCGGTCTTACTGTTAATCAATAAAAAATAAAGATTTTTGAGAATTTTCATAATAATCTTTTAAATATAAGGTTTTTTCCCTCTTAACTACCAAGAGTTCTGAAATTTTGCTGATTGTAATGAATATGTTAAAAAAAAAGTAACACTTAAATTTGACTTTCTTTATTTAATAGTAAATTAATGTATAATATTAGCAGTGCTCTCCCTAAAAAGTTTTTAGAAGGGTACCCCCCTGCCTGCCTTAAATGTAAAATAACTGCCATCCCTTAATAACACTGCCTTTTTTTTCATATTTCATTTTTAAGAAAAATTAATTAACTGTTAACATAATTACACACAAAAATTATCTATATTTATAGGTTTAATTCTGATTGCTATTACAAATATTTACTTTGTTAGAAAGTTTCTCTTTTTTCAATGGAGTATATTAATACATTTTTAAGTGATTTTAAATTTTTACTTTCTTTTTTTGAAGAAAGAAATATATATGCACAGAGATTGTCTCTTAACATACCTTTAATTGTTATTTATAAACTACAAAATGAGTGAAAATTACTTTTTGAAATATGCACATAAAATAGTACAGGGCGGTAACTTAAATGGCAATATTACACGTTTTGATACAATTTATTTTACAGTGTTGAATGAGTGCCCTTTCAAAACTCAAAGTGCCTTTTTCTGTGAAGAAGCACCCTGCCCTCTTATATTCTTAGGGAGAACTTTGATATTAGGTGTATACTTATATGGAATTAAGTTGTAAAACACCTTGAAATTGCACTAATTTGAAATTTGTTAATGTTATATGTATTATTGTTGCTCTGATTACGGATTCCTAGATGGAAAAGTTGGCACTTCTGCTTGTTACAATTCTTCTTAGTCAACTCATAGTACTCAGATTTGACACAATCAAGTAATTTTCTGCGGTCTTCATCCCTTTCAGAGGGCCATACAAAAACTACTACCACAGTGCCAACGTTAAATATTTATATTAATTCATACAGCATTAATTTAAGCAGCACCTATTGCAAAAATTAATAAAGCATTATTGGCATCAATAATAGTTTGACAATTTCTTCCTTTCCTCACTTTTATTTATGCAGTGAAACCTCTCAGGTTGTTCCACTGTAAAATGGTCGTTAATGGAGGTGGGTCATTCTTTGGTTGTACCTCCATTATCTTATCGAAAATACATGATTTTTCACAAACTATTATAATTTTAGTCAGTGTCATTTTCTTGGTACGAAAATGCCACATCTGTTGGCGTCATGAAAACCAGTTCGATGAATAAAACTTAGCGTCAATAAAAATTATCTCTACTGATATAATTATGTGTAAAAACAAATTTACTAATTATGAATGATAGAAGTATTTTAAATGAATAAACTCTGTTTTTTTGTATAAGTTTACATTCAGTTTCAATTTATCATGAAAATTAGTAAGCTTTAAAAGATAAGAACAGGTTTGTTTGTTTAAGATGCTTCGTTTTTTCTAAAATAACTTTTTTTCTAAATTAACTTTCAATTCTTAAAATCAATCATTGACAGCATCGTCTCGAGTGCACTCAACATGTGGTTGTAGATCTCCAGTGTTTTCACTACAGCGCGAGAACGCGAGAATCTCGCATATTTTTTTCTTTTCTCGCATTAAAAAATGATTACCGCGAGAAATTCGCGCATTCTATAAACCAATTTCAAAATTCGCGAATTTCTCGCATTTTGAAAAAAATTTCTCATTGCGCCATTTAGAATAAAATCCGTTTCACTTTTCTTCCTGGATCTTTCATTATTTTCAACATCTGCCCCATTATCTAGCTTCCCTGTTTACCAGTATTGTTCAGAATCTTTAAGAACTACAGAACACCATCCCTCCGAACCTCTTTCAGAACGCATTTCTCTGCAACCACGTGTTTACTGTAGGTAAAGTTTCTTCATGTAAGACGTTCAAATTTTTTGCGCATTAATGCAAGATGGACAAATACCTTGTAAAGGCAATATCTTCTACTCCGAAACGGACAAATGAAAATGAAACAAATGTGGGTAGAAACGATCAAAACGAAACAAATACGCATTTGAGTTACCTAATGAGAATAGCTGATGAAAAAGTAGATATAGAACATTTTCCATATGATGATGCAGCAAAAATATTCAATACTTTAAAAATTAGAAGATATTAAAAATGTATTATAATTAAAGAAATGATTTTTTTCATGTCTCTTAGTGTGTTTTTTTTTTTTTTTAATTTTTAGAAATCTCACTTAACTTTTTGAAATCTCACCCTGTTTTTGAGAAAGGGTGAGAAATTCTCACCCATTTTTTTTCTGCGATGAAAACACTGCTTTCAGAGATTGTTAGAAAGAGCTCTCTAAATAAAAGTCCCACACAAATAATTTGAACATCTACTTATTTATTTTCTTTTGATATTGTTTCGTGTTTCCTTGTTTGGCTTTTCCTCCATTTGGTGTGTTGGTTTACCTGTTCACTGGAAGAGGTTTTGATGGTCTCTACTAAAGATTTTCTTCAACAATGAGTCTATGGAAAAAAATTCCTTTCCTCCCAAAAGAGGTCGCTACACAGAAGTGGTTTTCCTAGAGGTTTCACTGTAATTTTTTTCTTATTATTTCTATTTTTTCTTATTATTTCAATTCATTAAACTCATCTAAAACACAATTTTATATTTACTTATTATAAGGTTGATTATTCTTGCTTGTAAGTAAAGAAATACAGTTTACACTGCTTATTAAAATTATATTTGTACTGGGAATATAAGTGTGCCCAGACATTTTTATATGCGTAAGGACACTATAAAAGTGAATTTACACTCAAAGGTGTTTTCAATAAATAAGATTTTTCACTGATAAGACTAAACGCTGGATTTCACTTCATTTTAGTCAAAAAAGTATTTCTGTTTAAATTATTACATATTTTGTTTGTGAAACACAAGCATTCTCAGCAACACTTTCAACTTCTTTTGCTTCAACTTTGATTTTAAAGCTTAACTCATAAGTTTTAATCTTGATAAAGTTGTGCTAATTAATCAGTAAAAATGATTAATGGTCAAAAAGATAAAACTACAAATGAAGAGTATAATTTGCTGTACTTAATTAAAGGCAAGTTTTATTACAAATAAATAAGAAAATGTATTCTTTTTAATTTCAGAATAACTTTCTTTGTAGCAGAAAGTTTAAATATTTTCTAGTACTATATTTTTATGAATGAAGTACTGAACAACTCATTATATTTAGAGATCAATAAATAAAAAGAACCGTTGCATTTAAAAAAAAAAAAAAAAAAAAAAAAAAACGGTTTCAATTAGTTAATACTCCCTCATATCAATATTTAAATTCTTTCTTTGTAATTGAGTGAGACTTCCTTAAATGATTTTAAAGTGAGGTGTTAATAACATAGAAAACGAAGGGAAATGCTGCTTAACATTTTTGTACAAAAATAATTTAGTCTATGATCCCTCAATTTAAAACTTTTATGATAGAAATACTGTATGGTTGTGAGGATTCAAATCCTTTTTAAAAATCAGACGAAAGCGACAAATTAATTGTAAACTACAAAACTACTCTCTTCCCAACAAGATTTATTACTATATTTGCCTAAATTCATTACCATAAAAAAAGTTTAATGTAAAATTGTTAATTAAGATTTTTTTTCATGAAATCACTGGTATTAATCCTACGTGTGAGGCCATGTGTCCAAATCATGCATATAATTAGCATGATTTGGTAAGTTCTAACTACCAAATTTTGCAATTTTATTATTAAATTAATTTAAATAAAAATATGTTGGATTAAAAGTTAAAATTTTTCAGTTCTTCAAATCTTTTCTTTTTTTTTAAAATTTACATTTGTATTCATAAAAAATAGGATGTTCTGAACTGAAACAAGAATCAAGAACATCAGGTTACGAAACTGAAAATCAGGATAACTACGAGCCCTGTGGTTCAGTTTTTGCAGATATGAATTTTAAAAACTTCTGATTTTATAATTCTGTTATTTTATTAGTGGTGATAACTGTACTGATTTTTTATAGCTTACTTAGAAAGTGATTAAGGAAAATTAATTAATGTATCAGCAATTATATGCACTTTCTTTATTTTCTTTAAAATTTTGATGTTATTTCAAAAATATTTGATACATTAATCATTGGAGCTATAACTAAAACATTAGTATAGAAATTATTGAATTTTTGTGACAATTTTTTCCTGACTTATCTTTCTTTTGAAAGTTTCTGGTAGATCTTATGTTGTCTGTAGGAAATATGCAAAACCAAGTTCAAATCAAATCGAACAAAATTGGTGAGCTTTTTCATTCATTTGAAAAGTATGCTGTTGTAAGATATATTGTTTTAAATCTTTGATAAATTTTATTTTGATGAAGAAGAAATTTTTGTTAGACACAACATTTGTAATTGTTTAATAATTAGGGTTTCCTAAATTTTTTACCTACATTTGCAGTATGTTAATAAGAGTAATTTTAATATTCCATTAAAAATATTTTATTATTATTAAATGAAATAAAGAAAATAATTTCAATGTTTTCTTTTTTTAATCCCATTATAGGCAGCATATGATATTGAAGTGGAAGCCAAGGATAGTGTTAGATTACTAGATGATGTGGTAATTTAGCTTTTACTTTCTTTTAAAACTAGCTTTCCTTAAGAATAATTGTATGATAGTTAAGGTTCACACCAACAATAAAAATTTAGTAGTACAATAAAATCACTTATCATTTAGTGGTCTAAAAAATTAATATGGTAGACAAGCTTGAAAAAAAAAATCGAACTTCATAATTAGCGATTGCAACACACAGATACGCCACCTGAGGAGAAAACTGGTTCCATTTCTTGTCCTCTTCTTCTCAGTTATATAGAAATGTATTATGATGTTTTCCACAAAAAGGGTTTTTAAAATTCTCACAACACTTTCTTTTAGAACTATGCTTAATGTAGTTTTCAGTTTAGTAATTTAAAAGTTTTTAATCTATTTGAAAATCGAAACAGAAAGTAATGTACTTCCTTCTATGACTCCCCACATGCTAATGGCAAAAGCATGTAAAGTGTTGCCATAGGTAGCGAGTTCTGCTCTACGCTACCTGTAGCCCATTTCGATCACCAATTGCATAATTCATGTTATGGTACACATCAAAAAATAATTATTGTTATATATGACACCCTAAAACTAACCCGTCATGATTAAAGATTAGTATTTATTAAAATTAAGGCTAAAAAAGGGTAAAATAATATAAACAAGTAGATTCAACATAGAAATTGAAAAGCTAAAGAATGAATATAAACAAATAGATTCAACATAGAAATTGAAAAGCTAAAATCAGATAAATATATAAATGAGAAAAACAGAGAAAATAATAACTAACAAAATATTATATTAAAAATTAATTATCTTAAAATTTAATAATAATCAATTCTAAATGAGCAACAAAAATTTTTTTTAATTGATGAACAATTATACTTTTAGTACATTATTGCAAAGTATAGCATAACATGTAAATTTGAAATTTTAACATTTAAATTTAACCACACGTATAACAGTAAAATTAGTACAAAATTTTTTTTTAAATGCTTGGAAATTGATACAAAAAACTTTTTTTCGTTTTTATTTTGTTAATTTCAAAGTGATGAATTTGTCGCCCCTGTCTATGATTCTGGCGACATTTGTAGATGAATTGACAATTGTCGCCAAGGAATCCGTACTGGCATAAATGCTACTGATAGTTAAATTATAGATATCTATCTCCTTTCCTGAAAATTAGTTAGAAATATATAATATCCTTTTGGATATAATTTAACGTACTATTGATTTTTATTATTAGACTTATAATTAAGAGATTTTTTTTTACTTTTAGTTAAATTTTGTCTCTTAAAACCACTGATAACTCAATGAATTTTTTTCTTAACAAAGGAGCTTGTTTACCTCAAGGATTGTGGGTTTTTATAGAAAATTTGATCTCACAATCTAATTACAACAAATAATTTGCTGTAAATACATTAAATTTTATTTTAAATTTCATAAAGATTCCATTGATAAGAGAAAAAAAGACTGAATTTTATTATCAAATCACTTGTCAATGTAGTCTTTCTTAGAATAGATATACAAAAGGTACCCTTAAACAAAGACAGAGTAAGGAAGTAGCATGCTACAGGTAGCAAAACTACATTACTTGCTACATTTTTTCATAATTTGTAGAGTAGTACAGTAAAAATTTTTTTTTAAAAAATGTGTTGTGAGTAGTGCCATTAAAAAGAAACAGTAGTTTGTATACCTGGCAACTACTTTAAACGTTAGTTTGGAAAAGAAACAAGTCTCAAACAACTCATTTTTTTTATCTGATTGGTACAAATCTTTGCAAGTGTGTCAATGGACACAATGACAATGCCCCTGTGGCTGAGCATTAATAAGAATTATGCATTATCATTATTAAAACTTACAATTACGAATAGTTTATTTATAACTTTGGACACCCCTTCATGCGCAAATGTATGCTCATAAAACAGTGATGTTATTTTAATGGAAAGGAACATATTTTCTCTGTAACTTTCGAAGTATTTTATTTCTTAGAGGAAATAAAAGAGCATTAAATATTCACTGTCGAGAAAGTCATAAAAAATTGAAGGTTAAAAGAACGAATTTGTAAAAAAAATGGTTTAGAATAATAGATCAGCTCATGTACTTAAAGAATAAATATTTCTGACTAATACCTCCTGCTAAAATAACCCAATAAAAACCATTTTGGACATGAGTGTAGAATTAAGTTCAAAGCTCGTATCTTAAAAGTAGTGAACTACAACTGGTAATAAAGCAGATGTAATTATGTGGTTCTTTAACTCACTGAATAAGATAACTACAAAATGAAGCATTAATTGTTCTTCCCTCCTGCAATATTGTTGAAGTTCAAAAATATTGCTTTGAATTTGTAACAGCTAAAATAATTCAGCGCTTGATCTACCTTTCTTTACCTGGGTTTCATGTTTTTAAAAATGCATTGGACTTAAATTTGTGATCATTCTACCAATTAATATTTTCCGAACATGTAGAAATCTTTCTTTTAATTATTTTTATTATTTTACGAACCACCTGCATTTCTTTCTTCTTCTTTTTTTTTTTTTTTTTTGTATGGTGTCTGCCTCACTCAACTCCCATTTCTCCTTGCTCTGCTTTGCTTTCTTGGTTAATTAGTACAACTAGATTGATTTGGTATTTCCTCTTCAACCTGTATCTCAACATTGCTTGCAGAAGGGGTCTTCAACCTTTTTGCGCCAGAAAGACAATGATACGATGAATTCGAAAAATTTTGTAATAATGAGAAACTTATCACAGTGCTCCCATGGGCCAGGGAAAACCTGGAATTGCCAGGGAATTTTACTTTAGCTCTAAAAAGCATTTAATAGAATAGTCAGTGAAAATTGCAATTTTTTACTAAAAACCTGGAAAATAACCAGTCTTAGAATTGTCAGTAACAGTAATAAATTATTGAGATTCGAGTTAAATAATTCTAACATCTATTACAATTATTTTATAAAATTCTAAATTTTAGTTAAACTTTTCCATGTCTCCATTCTCATTCTATTATGCAGAGGTAATTGTGACACAAACTGAAAAACCCTGAAAATTTAATGTGCAAAATATCAATATTAAGATAAAAATTTCATAGTTAACATAATTTTTTAAACTAACATTCATAATTAAATTACCTACTAATGAACTGTATCATACCTTTTTAATAACTAATTCAAGAGAAAACTTACCTCTAACAAGGAAAGCGATATTGGATTTTAAAACTTCGTGTATATGAATTGAGACATTGTACTTGAAAAACAAGAAAATACAAATTCCGATATTGAATTTTTAAATGGCGTAAGTACGAATTACGGTGCATAATTTTTAGTTCGCATAAATACAAGTCATAATGTGCACTTTTTAAATACGAAAATGGATGTTTCATATTACAACAGCTTGAATACGACTATCAATATTGGATTTTAAACTCGCATGAATATAAAACAGGTTATTGGATTTTTGAATCGCGTGAATAAAAAACGCGATATACGATTTTTAAATTGAGTGAGAAACGAATCCTAATGCGTAAGTTTTTAACCAGGTAAATACAAAAATCGATGATTGATATTAGACCGACGTGAATGAGCATCGTGAGGCGGATATACCAAAATTTCGTCGAATTATAAGTTTTGGATTCGCGGAAGTCTGCGAACTAATGGTCTTGAGATGCGATGCGGTACTCACGATTTTTGCAGAAAAACCACCACACCCTGCTTCTAGTTTTTAGATCCGGAAGAATTATACGAAAAACCCGGAATTCCAGTGTGCAATCACCCCTGATTTATGTTTTTGCTCACACAATTTAATATTTGACACTATGAATAAAAAAAAGTTTTCTGATGAAAAATTTTATGGATTTTCATTCAAATTCACCTGATATACCTGGAAAAATCAGGGAAATTTTTTTCTAAAATTGAGTGAGAACTCTATTATAAGCAGAAGAGAGGTGATTTCAGTGAAGGTAATTAACATTTCGATTTTTTAACTGTTCATATTTTTACTAAAATCATTTTATGTATTATTTTCTGAAACAGATAAAATATGATACTTAATTTACAACAGTAAGAAATAAATAAAACATTATAAAAGAGATGATAATCATTTCAAATTAAATGTGCAGTGACATTTTTTTGTTCTTTGATCAAATTAATCTGTTAAATGTTTTGTTATGTCTCTCAGTAAAATAAACAGACTATAGTTATAGCCAATCTTATGCAAGCATTAGTCACGAATTTTATTCCACATAATCATCCATTATTTTTAACAGAACAACACGATTCGACAGACGGGCCACTAAGGTAACATCGGAGGGCAACACGTTGCAGACCCTTAACCTATGTTGTTGTTGTTTCTAATCCCCAAGAGGTCCATCCTAATTAGACCAATTCCATAAGTCTAAAAACAGATGAGGTTTTGAAAAAACCTCGTTGATCTTAAAATCGATGCAGTTTAGAATATGCTCGGGAGAAGCCTGAGCAGTCTTACATTTAGTGCAAAGTCCAAAAGTCTTTTGCCCCTGAACATATGAGAGACACCTCAAGTGACCACTTGCAAAGCGAGATAAACAAGTCTGCTGGCTTCTTGGTCCCCCAAAAAACAAGGCACTTCCAGGTAGTTTTCTGAAATACCAATTATGCGGAGGAGGAACCCTCCAGAGGTCCATAAACATTTTTTTGCACTCTGCAAAGACCTCATTGAAAGTGGAAGGTAAATCTGGCTGTAAAGGTTCTAAAGAAGCATCTTTAGCCAGTGAGTCCGCCATCTCGTTACCTTTGATTCCAACGTGTGATGGAATCCATTGAAAGTGTACCCCAAAGTCCGCTGAGAGCCTGAGGAGCATCCCCAAAATTGAAGCCGCAGCCCTGTCTCCAACATTCATCCAGTGGCTAAGGTGTTGGATTGAAGATTTGCTATCCGTCAGTATCCATATATGCTTAAAGTCAGGCTCAGCAATATTCTCAACATGTCTTAGGCCATTTTCAATCGTAATAAGCTCAGATCTGAAAACCGAGCAAAATTCAGAATTTCTAACTTTGAGACTCAATGTGTACGTGAGTGTTTTAATAAAAACCCCACTGCCTGAATGACCTTCTTCGCTCTTGCTGCCATCTGTGTATAGTTGTAAAGCATCTGTTGGTATTTGGCTAATACAGTAGGGAACCGATTATCCGGAACGATCGGGACCATCGCTATTCCGGATAACTGATTTTTCCGGTTTTCTGAATCGCTACAAAAAGCCGTTTTTTTATTGTTAAACCCAACTAAAAATTTTTCTTTTTGGAAATAATCTTAGAAAGAAGAAAAAGCGATGAAGTAATACACTAATGATTATTTCCAAAATGATGGTAAGGTAAACACCTTTCAAAAAAGAAAGAAAAACCCTAAAATCTTGTGAGGAAAAAAAAATTAAAAATTTTTAAATTGCGGGAAAATTTATCGAATTTTTGTTCTGGTTTTCCGGTTTTCTGATTTCGGGATAACGGGTTCTGTACTGTAGTTTCAAGAGCCATTTGTCTCATAAATTCTGGGTTGTCTTTACTTTTATGGGCCGGGTGCAACAGCTCTGTATGGAAATGGATACCAGAAGAATCAGTAACAGGGCTAAAGCATGACCTCAAGGAATGAGGTTTAATTCGGCAGGGATATTGCAAGTCTACAAGGTGAATTGAAACAGCCAAAGAGAAGGGACTGATTCTCTTCAGTCTATGGTTATTTTTCCAATTTTTGAGATAGTAAGAGGTTCTGTTCTGGCCACCAAAACTGATGAGCTTATTGTAATATTTCTTGAGACTGGAGTTCCTTCTCATGTATAACGGCTGGAGGTCAGACTCAAACAGAACAATTTTATCTGGACAGCTCCAGATAAAATCCCTTAACCTATAGCACTACTGATATGTTCAAACACTGAAAACTATGCTCTGATTTTTAATGGATCTTATAACACATTTGTTTACTTTGTAGGACAATGAATTCGATAGTGGCTCTGGATTTCTTTCGGGAAGCTTGAATAAAATGAATAAGATGATGTTCACTGGAAGAAGTGATCGTAGACTTATGTGCTATGTTGTCTTAATAACTGTTGGTTTGTTTATTGTATTTTATTATTTAGCCAACAAAGTCACCAGGTGAAAGTACGCATTATCTGAAGACAAGTCAATCACTGAAGTGTATATAATTTGTGTAGATATATTGTTTAAAATTATGTTCTATCGTTCTGTGTAAATAAAATTATCCATAATAACAGTGTATGACCTGTTATATTTTTAATGTAGTGCAAATTTCATGACGACTGCTATTCATCAGCACTGTCTAAAACGTTCTTGATCAATCAACTATATACATACGAAAGACATGTCATTGGCTAATTGGAAAATGTGACCCTTCACAAACTGCCGACTGTTGGACTGATTAAAGTGAACTTTATAGGCATGTTGCAGAGATATGAGTCATTTGTAAAATGCTGCATTTACCAAATAGCCTATGACGCATATTACCTATTGTTTCAAACAAGAGGATGTATTACCTAAAAAAATGGATAATTCAACATATGATTCTTTAGTATTTGCTAAAAAAAATTTGAAACTTAAAGGTTTGGCTGCTCCAGTGAAAAAGTAAATTGCATAATTCCAAAGAAACGTTCTTGTAAAAGTTACTCTACAGCAGGGGTTGCCAAACTTTTTTGATCATCGACCCCTACATAATTTTTCGAAATCTCCATCGACCCCCATAAAAGTAGTTTTCTGTTAATTAAAATAAAGCTCTATTAGATACTGTGTTAGTACATTTATTTTATGATTTTGAACATAATTGTACATAGTGTTAAGTAATAGTACATAGTGTAACAATAGTTTTATGAAAAATATATTAATGTTGAAATATAAATACCTTAATATTTATGAAATAATAAGTAATTATAAGCAGGGCCGTTTTACCCATTAGGCAACTGCCTAGGGGCCCCGCCACGTTCAGTGGCCCTGTGGTACAGAGAAAAAAATTCAACAACTTTCCCGAATGTAATGACAGCTTTGCAAATATATAGAAGTCTAATGATTACAAACGCCACTGGTGAACAAAACTTTTCCAAATTGAAATTAATTAAAAACTGGTTTCGTTCAACTATGTCTCAAAACCGTTTAAATTCATTGGCCATAATGGCAATTGAAAATGATGTATTGGAAAAGGTTAACTTTTAGGATGTCTTGAACGATTTTGTAACAAAAAAAGTTAGAAGAGTTAATATTTAAGCTTATTGTATGATTTTTTTTAAATGCATATATTAATTACTTATGTTCTTTTCGTTTGATTCAATATTTTTATTGAATAATGTGATAATATACCTATGTAGTAAAAAAAAGTGTTGTGTTAGCGAAAAAAGACGGTAGGGGGGGGGGGAGGCGAGACGAGACGAGCATTGCCTAGGGGCCGCGACATGCATAAGCCGGCCCTGATAAGTAAGTAGAAATAATAAGTAAAGTAACTACGGATTTATTGCTTCTTAATCAATGACATGGGTGTGCCTGGTGCATTTTTTTTCTTCTGCAAGATTCGTTATATTGGGATCAAAATTGGTCAATTTTAATCTTAAATCCCCTCGAAACTCCACATTTAATTTATTTCTGTTCTTAGTTAAGATTGAATTTACGTGACTGAAACCGGCTTCAACCATATAGGAAATTGGAAATGCTATCATAAATGGCTGAGCTATTTCGTAAAGTCTTACATATTTTTGCATTATAATTATATTTGTCCAAAATTTGCTTGTTAAATTTTTAAAGAGCGTCTTTGCTTTAAATCCCCATAATAATTCAGCAAGCTCATCTTGCAGGTTGATGTCCACGTTTTCAATTTGAGCAAAAAATGGCACAATAATCCAATCGGGGATGTCAATGTTTTCCAAATCAACAAAATGCAGTTTAAAATCGTCGCTCAATTTTTGAAGATTACCTGTATATATTTCCAAGTCTTCTTTTATTTCTAATTGTCACATATCTGAAAAATACTGATAATCCTTCAACCAATCGACCCCCGCTTATGTTAAATAGACACCTGGGGGTCTATATAGACCACTTTGGCGACCTCTGCTCTACAGTGACTTTAACAGACTACTAAACCGATAAATGTCATCTTCCTCAAAAGCTGAGCTATATGTAATACTGCACTTAATAACACAGTTTTACCCAAAAATTGGCAAATATCAACCTTTTTTTAATGACTAATATGACCTTTGTGGGGGGGGGCACCAAAGTCGTAAACCCGCCTTGCTGGTAGGCAGGCCATGTGTGGTTACCAAATATTGCATTTGTACCTAAATATTTTGTGGCTGGTATAATGTCAAAGCTGCACTTCAATGTCTTTAGTTTAAAAGCAATAAATGTCTACTTCCTTAAAAGACTAGCTATACCTAATGCTGCTCTTTACAATAAAGTTTTACATAAAAATTTATAAGTGTCTACCTCTAACTTTACAGTAAAATTTGAATGATATAAAAGAATTATCAGTGTTTCAATTACCTCATACTGAGCATTTTTTTTTCTGTTCCTAATGTTAAAGAGAGAAGTTAACTTAGAGATATTTGCATCACAAATTATGATTTAAATTTTGTATTTCATAGCTAAAATATTCGTCTAAATAAATTTTAATAATGTAGTTTTGTTAATTTTTGTAAACTTTTAAAGTAATGAAACTAAAAATTTTTTAAAAAAACTTATCTTTCACTAAAAGATTCTAAACAGCTATCATGAATATAAATTTATAGTATTAAATACAGTTTGAAATTTTCTGGTATATTTGTGCAGAAAATAATCCCATTCTAGAATCAGCCAATGGTTGTTCATTTGAAAGAATTTTATTCTAAAAACAATTTTCTCACATCTTATTATCTAGTTCATTTTTGCATCAATTGTTTGCTATCTTAAATTAAAAGAAAGAATACCAATAAAGATTCTAAATCTTTTTATTAATAGCATATCAACTGAAATATACAAACATATTTACATTATACCTCAGGCATAAATTTTAAGGCTACATACTGAGAAAAATAATAAACAAGAGATCATATGTGAAAGAACAGAACAATATGACTTTATCACATACGAAATTGAGATCTATTGTTGCAATTTAAGTTAACCGTAATGTGATGATTAAACTATATTAAAAGTTCTTCAATATCTTTCCCCAATTGAAATTTTTTTTAAAAGGTACAGTGTGATAGTTCTTAACTCATTAAGTTAAATTTCAAACAGTATACACTATCTTGCTGTTAAGAATTATCTGGACTTAAAAACAAAAAATTTAAATATTTAAAAAAAGTTATACTTATCGCAAAATTGGGGAAGTTTATTTTCTTACTAAAAGATATCAATGAATAAATTCAAATTTTTGTCAGTCCAACGAATGCAGCATTTGAATAATTTATCAATTATTAAAAAAGACCCAAATTGCCTTTTTTAATTTTTGCAAAACTGGCTTAGTTTCATAATAAGGATAAAGAACAGATCATAATCAAACATTCATTAATAATGACAAATTCACAGTTTAAAATGTAGCATTTTATATGATGACAAAGCCTTATAAGAAGATCCGTTATAGTAATCCCTAAACAGCAAACTGAAATGATTACTTTTAAGTCCCTTGACATAATAAACATATTAATTTCTTTTATAGTAAGCTAAAAACCATAAATCTATAGCTATTATTTTACAATGGTAGGATTATATATAATATTGATAAAGTCTCGGACCCATTTTGATGTTTAATAACTCATAAAATAATAAAGATAGATTAAAATTAATAACATAAATGGTTAGATAGACTCAAAAAGTTTCATGACCCTTGTCAATGAACTTCCACGTGTGACCCCTTCGTCGCACGGAGAATATCAAGTCGATAGTCAATTTCACGCCAGGTAGCGGCAAGCATGTCAGCATCCACAGAGGCTATTGCGGTTTTCTGAAGAGCATAATGTTCTCCTTTATGTTTCTGGCATTGTTAATCGCCATAATGTGCGCATATGGGGATCTGAAAACCCCTGTGAATACCGTGAGACACAAAGGGATTCCCCAAAGGTTAATGTGTGGTGTGGACTAAATCACGACCGAGTCATTGGGCCTTTTTTTTCCACAGAAAAGTTCTCATCAGTCGTATACTTAGACATGTTGGAAAACTTCATATTTCCACAACTAGAAGAGCTTCAGCCACATGTCTTTTTGCAACAAGATGGTGCACCACCTCATTGGGGTATCCACGTGTGATCAGTATTTCCACAACTAGAAGAGCTTCAGCCACATGTCTTTTTGCAACAAGATGGTGCACCACCTCATTGGGGTATCATCGTTCGTAGTTCTTTGAATGACCATTTTCCCGGAAGATGGATTGGGCGAGGAGGTCCAATTCCTTGGCCACCCAGATCACCTGATATAACGCCACTGGACTTTTTTCTTTGGGGATTTATAAAGAACAATGTTTGCAGGAGGATTGTGTCGAACATTGATGACCTAAAAGCCAGAATTACAACCGCAATAGCGTCTCTGGATGCGGACATGCTTGCCGCTACCTGGCATGAAATTGGCTATCGACTTGATATTCTCCGTGCGACGAAGGGGGCACATGTGGAAGTTCATTGACAAGGGTCATGAAACTTTTTGAGTCTATCTAACCATTTATGTTGGTAATTTCAATCTATCTTTATTATTTGATGAGTTATTAAACATCAAAATGGGTCCGGGACTTTATAAACACCCTGTATATATATATATTTTTATCAGAAAGTAGATTATTTACATATTACTGTAGAAAAATGAAACATGTACAGTCCATGAGTTATATTTTGACTAATGAGTAAAATAAGCTTCAATAAATTTAAATATAGAGAGGTTCATAATCGAAGGTTCATAAAAATAACTTTGAATAAAATTATCAACCAAATAAATTCATTTCTGAGCAAAGAAATAAAGGTTTCTCCCCAAATTGCAAAAATAAACAAATCGTCCACAAATTTAAAAGAAAATTAAGAAAACTAGGGTTTTTTTTTTAGAAAAAAAATTTGTAAATAGTTTTCAAAAGCTTTTAGCTATTAAGTAATTGAAACTAAAGTCTAGAAATTTATCAAAACCAGTAAATGCTTTATGCCTTTGAAGAGTTCAGGATAAAGCAAACCAAGTACCCATACTATTTAGATAACTATGATTACAATATATTTGTCAGAATTGTTATAAAAATAGTAATCTACACGATTGAATAATTTAGAAACATAAAATAATTTCACTGTGGATATAACTACAATGAAATTACTTTTTTTTAAAGGAAGAAAAAAAACACTGTTTAAGAGAAGGATTATTTATTTTATCATTATATAATAATCATCATGTAGTAACAATTAGCTCAACACGATTGTCTATTATATTTAATTATGGCTGCTTTTTTTTTTAAATTTGAGACAATTTTTGTGACAACGCAATTAAAAATCACTTACAATTAAAACTATTTACATTCTCAAGAAAAATTTTCAACATCACACCCTCTCTTATAAATTAAGTAAAAAGTTTTCCTTTACCAAAGAAACAGCTTCGTTATGGGTAGTAGGAATTTCTGGTCATTGCACTTTTGCGTTGTGATTGGACAGAGTTGACACAGCATCAGTTAAATTAGCAAACAAATGGCACTCTTATTTAACAGTTAGCCATTACATATTTCACTGTTAATATAAATGCTTTTCCAAAATTGTTGGAGAAAAAAAAACAAGTTTATATATACGTCACAAACACGACATATTGGAGAACACAGTTACAGTGCATCTATCTAACCTTTTAAATACAAGAACTTTACCATGTACATCTTTTCACTTAACTCAAGTAAAATTATAAAGCTAATCTTGTACACTATTAATATAAAAAAGAATTTTAAATAATAATTTTGAACTTTACAGTATTTACTAAATTAATGATGACTACAATATGTTTGAAATAATAGTTCCCTTTTTGTAAAAAGAAAAAATATTTAAAAGGGGATTACTTAATTAAATTCATCAAGAGCAATTTTTAATGAAAGGAAATACCTTTTCTGTTATACTAATTTATACAATAGTATGTACACAGTTTTACATGATCCTTTACAACATATAAATATTAGTAAAATCATAATATAATAAGTTTGTACAAAATGTTAATGTACACAATTTACATAATTCCAAGTGCAAATGGAAATTTTCAGAATTTTAAAAATAAAGTCTTTTTCAAATCTATTTTGAAAATAGCTGAAATAAAAATAATAGTTTCTATTTTTCACATACTAAGTTTTTAAAAATTTATGTAAATAAACTGATTTAAAACAGCATTTGGGATCAACTTATTGTAGCCTTAATAGTTAATACTTAAAGAATCCTAGTACTTTGAGTGTAATTTAGAAAGCTATTCCAGGGTGCGTAGCCAAATCTTTAAATCAAAAATAAGCACTTTTTAAAAACTTTTCAAGCACTTTACAAAAATTTTCAAGCACTCAAAAAATTCATATTCAATCAATGATATTATTGAAAAACAAAAACTTTTAATAAACAGTTTTAGCGTTAAAAAAAAACCCAAAAAGAAACGGACGCAAATCGAAACAATCAGTACTTTCCCACATCACCGAGTGAATTCAACTTGACCCTGAACTCAGAACAAAAGTACCCTTACCCCCTACGTCAAAAAAAGTGTTAGAAGTAAAATAAAATACACAAGAACAAAATTAAAATAAATTAAAAAGAAAAACATTTCATAAGGATCTGATATTCCTGGGCTCGAAAAACCGCCCGTCCTCGGCGGTCTAAAATTTCCCGCGGACAACGAATTTCTCGAATCAGACGTCCGCGCGGACGGCCATTTTCCCGTTAATGTTCGTGATACACTTTCAATTTTTGTTATCTTACAAGAGTCTAGCGCCTCACATCTAAAATGACCCTCTAATCTAAAAATCCCGAACAGCAACATACTGCGCGTGGTGGATTGATGTTTTTTCCGTCTGGGAGTACTGCAGCAGTTGAAAAAGACTTTTCATCAATGCACTTACAAAAAAACACATTACATAAGCGTTAAACGCAATTATGAACATCCACCTAAATGGAAAACCCCTTTCAGATTTCTGTGCCGAAACCTCTGTAAATCATAGGCTTGATTGTGGAACTGGCAACGTCATATTTGATTCTTTAAGAACGCAGTACCCTCGGATAAATTGAAATTCCAGATAACTTGACCTTTGTCATTTAAATTATTTCATAAAAGAAATACTATGTTTTACTATAGGTAACCTAGTATTTCTTTTATTACTGTATAATGTAATCCTAGTAGCTACTAATTCATAGTGTAATTTATATAAATGTTTGTAATAAATAAGAAAAAATAATATTTTTATTTATTTAGAAACGACGGGTTAGTTTCAAAGGAGGATGGGTACATTGTTGGACAAGCCGTCCTCGGGGACGGGTAAAATTTCTGAGTTTTTTCGAGCCCTGTGATATTCTCTATCCAAATTGGAGCACTCGGGTTTTGGTTTCAAGTGTGCGCGCATGCGCAAGTCATAACGTGGGTACGACATGAAGTCCGCGTGAATGATTACGTAGCAAACTCCCCATTTTTAGTGAAATGCATGGGATCCACCAGATATCACTGAAGGGAGAAAAAAAATTATTCGGAAAAAAAGCACTTTTTTAAAACGCCAGATGAAAAAAGCACCTTTAAAAGCTTTTAAAAACGAAATCCCCAAAAAAGCACCTTTAAGTACTTTTTACAAACACTACGCACCCTGTATTCTGGGACTTCTTAATGAGATATGCATTTACAATTTTCACAGATATTATACAATCCTAAATAATACTAAACTTTTAAATTAACTTATCGAATCAAAAATATTTACTTACTTATGGGTTACAACCACAGCACAGTAACTTTTATATTTATTCCAAATAACTTTTCTACACAAAATATGCAATTATTTTAGCACATAAAACTTTTTAAATTATGTACTTAGACAAAAACATACCTGCCAACATAGGAGAAATATAATTATGGAGATTTTACTAGCGCCATTTTTTAGACTACGAGTAAAGGTTTGATACGTCACACAAAATTATGTAAATCAAAAAGAGAAATTGAAAATAAATTAAAGCACTTACATTTAGCAAAGTAAAACATACGTATATAAATCCTAATCCAAAGAAGATTTTTTAAACCATTATTTATAATCACTTAAACTATTAACACTCAACATACTGCAGTACTGGAAATAGCACCATCTGTTGAGGAATAAGAAGAGTGTTTTTGACATCAGTGGATATTCTATTGTCAAATTTTTTTTTTTTTTAATTTTTTATTTCTTCAACAAATACAGAGAAGTTTGAGAATATAGGGGTGAACAGGAAATAGTAATAAAATACACGAGTCTTCATTAAAAAATGGAAGACTTGGCAGGTATGCAAAAAGTATATTGTGTAATATATAATAAAGAGTGCATTTTAAATACTGTTTCAGGTTATTTTACACGAAAAATAATGTTTCCTAAATGCAAAGATGTAGATTTTATGTCTCACTGCATGGCTTATAAATTTCAGCAAAAAATTCTCTACTGCAATAGAACTTTCTTCATCTTAGAAACAAATTATGGAGTTTCCCTTTCAGTCTATATAAAATCAATAGAAGAGGATATTAATCAACGGTACTCCAATGCAATTATATTTTATATAAATATATTATATAGATGGGCATGTATTATATTATACAGCAAGATCAAAAAAATCAACCTAGGTTTAACCCGTTTGAGATGGATTACCAACTGTTAGGTAAGACAATCTGCCTGAATCATGTCTAAGTGGGGGCCCCACCGAGTTTTTTTTTTCATCATTAATTTTTATTTTATTATTGATAAACAAAGTACACATATAAAACATAATAATAATTGTAAAGAAACTTATTTTACAAAAGCTATATTGTTTCAAAAACTATTTCCTTAAATTAACAAAGGTCTCCTATAGACTACCATTCTTCATTTCCCACATTCTCGACACTCAGTCTATCATAATTTTCTCATAATTTTGTCTTAATATTGCCCAAATGTAGTGAACACACTATCAAAGGATCCAAAACTTAAGTGATAACTTAGTAGTTGCTAACTAGAAGAAAAATAAAAACAAAATTCTTTTACAACGGCAGCTCTTCAAATTGCTGTATATCTTTTTGCAAATAAAGCATTTTTGTGTTTTCCCTTAAGGAAACCCATTTTAATTTATTTTTTAAATGTGAGCATTTTTAGGGGTGGTTCATGAAAAAACCTAGACAGGTTATACTTTTTCCAAAAAGAAAAAAAGTCTAGATTTATTCTAGATCTAGATTTATTTAAAATCCACATTTGTATTTGTAGTAAACACACAAAAATTTAATCTGAACTAAAATTTAGGAATAGCAGGACAAAATATTTTTAAACAGATAAACTGCAAATCCTGTGAAGTGCATTTGCTATCATAACATTTATAGTAAAAATTTAGAAGAATATTCTTTTTTTAAATATTACGTTCTCACCTGTTCCATCCCCCAAGTGAGATAATCTTTCTTTGTGGCAGCAACATATTCATTGATGAGCTGCTGAACTGTTTCTCTTGAGTCATCCAACTCATCTAAATTATCCTGAAACATCGCCTCCTTTTTGAATTGGTCGAGGAAAGCCTCCCTTTTTCGCAGTTTGTCATATTGTTTCAGAGTCCTTTCAAATAACTAGAAAAAAATAATAAAACCCAGTTTAAAACACAATCTGCAATACTACACCTAACTCAATAAAAGATTTTGTAAAAACTGAATTCATTAAGAAAAAAAATCACCTCGCTGTGAGACTAGTTTACTTGTATAAGACCTGAGAGGTAAATTTGTTGCAAGATCAGCATATAACTAAAATTACCGTTTAGTAAAAACCTCAAAAATTTCAGTAGAGGTGTATTAAGTATTACAGTTGATAGTAACGTATTTAACTAGCATTAAAATAAAGATATTTTAATTTTCTCTTTCTAGAAGCTCTTGTTTGATACAAATAAAAAAATAAAAGAAAATATTGATATTAGAGAAAATTTAAAGAATTCATTAATCAACTATCAAATCACAATACCTTGAGTTTTCTGTAAGACATTATAATGATACATAAGAGCTGCATATTCATCGCAATATGAAATTAAACATTTAAGTTTATTAAAAGATTTTAATGAGTGAATTTTCTATTAAAATCGTGGTAATTGTTTTTTTTAGAAATTATTTTTTTTATTGATAGCAGGATCAAAAAATACATTTACTGTAGAGTCTTAATTAATCTGAAATTATTTCATTCAAAAATCTCTCTTAAACAGAAGTATATAAATATTTATCCAAACTCAGTTAACTCTTTAAAAATATTCATCTTGTAAACATTTTATAGAAGCCTTAAGAAAAGCATAGACAAGAAACTAATTAAAATATTTGTATTCTTATGAAAAGATAAAATAGCAAAATATTTTAGTTTTAAAATCTATTCATAACTGTTATTCATAACAAAGAGAACTAATAATAAAAATATTTTTTATATAATAACTATACATGTTTTAGAACTATTTTATGTGCATTTAACGCTTTTTTTTCTGCACTAAGAATTTTTTTTAGGTTTGGCTATTTACACACTTATTATAATAAAAGTTAAACAAAAATCTATTACATTTGCTTATTAGATATCCAATACAGATGTCTCAGAAAAATTCTACGCAACTAATATTTTTAATTGCACTATTTTAGGCTCATATTATCAAATACTTGTTTTATTGTTGATTTTTAAAATTAATTTAAAACTCGCTTTTAATTTGCATAATGTATGATTTGTGACATTGAAATACAAATTTTTTTATGCAGATCATAAAACGTTGAAAATTCAACTAATATCTGTTGTAACTTACTGATGAAATGCTAGTGTGATTAGCCAACATTAGCCCACTGACGCGATGTGCTGTAGGTATGTAAGGCGATTTGCGTGAAAGAGCTACTTGTATACTAGCAGGACCCCAAGGAATAAACTGTGCAAGTTTCCTTTCTCTAATTCTCATAAGACTTTTGTGAACCTGGAAATAACAACTGATTGTACTTAAAAGTAACTTTTGGAATGAAATATTAATAAGCATAACAATTTATTTTAAAAAAAAAGATGTTACTAGACCTTAAAAACCAATAAAAGTTAACAGAACACAGTGATTTGGATATACTCTGAAAATTATGAGTCATTAGTTTCTGCATCTATTCTATATTTCCGGGTCCCTACTTAAAACATGAATTCTCTCTCTATTTACATTTATAATTATTTTGCCTAAGGGTTGTAATTACGGCTGATCAAACACCTTCAAATAAAAGCATCAGTGTAATTTGATACTTAGAATTATTTTAAAGTTTTCTTTTCTTCATTAATAACAAATTAAAAGAATTTTTTTAGAGCTTATCCCATTAAAAGTTATATCATATTTATCCATACATTCATAAATTATCATATTTAAGATCTGTTATAATTTTGCCGGCATAATTCTGGTAGGCGCTATATTTCTTTTTCCAACGCTGTAGAATTACACATACCAGCAGCCACGTAACTAATTTTTCATGTCTCAACTACGATTTTTTCATATGTTTTTAATATTTTAAGACAGATGTGGAATCACTTAATATACTTAAAAAGCAATGTATTCAAGGCCAAATATTTAAATTAAATTGGTAAGAAGGGATTTATTTTCACAAATAATAATGATAAACAAAATAAAAGAGGAACTTAACAAGTGGACTTTAATCTTACATGAAAGAAATTTTTAACTCTAGTACAGTAGAGAACCAATTATCCGGGATGCTCGGGACCATCGCTATCCCGGATATCTGAATTTCCCGGTTTTCTGGATCGACCAAAAAGTGTCGATAATCGATGTTTTATCGCACCCGAAGTACAAGGAAAAAGTGTAATGCATAAAGTAAGAGAAAAAAGAAAGGTACTCCTAACTTTAAAAAGAAAAAGAAAAATGGTAGAAATATAACATTTAAAAGAATAAAAAAATTTGCAAGTTTAGGCAAGAAATAAAGTTTAAAAAATACAAAATTCTCATATTTATTTTTTAAAAATAATTACAATTCCTAAATTAAATAATATAAACAAAACCAATGATTAAATAACGCAATATATTTCATACCTAATTATACGGGGGGAAACGATAAAATAAAAGGAAAACTTATTAATCTAAATAAAAACACTTGAAAATTATCGAACCGAAACGATAGTTAAAAAAAGCACTAGCATAAATATTAAAACCCGGAACAAAGCAAGATCAACGGAATTAAAAAAAAAAAACCCTAATGATAAAATTTATGAATAAAAAGAACTAATTTATTGAGTGCGAAATTTATCGCGAAAAGAAAAAAAATCAAACGTAGTGGAATCAGAAAAACAAAACTGCAATCTGCTTCATAAAATAATCCTATGTTTAAATTAATAAACAATTCTCCTTTTATTTTATTTTTTTTGTTGATAAAAACAAGATTTTTAATTACAGCAGATGTGATTCCACACCAAGAAAAACTTGCAATTGATACCGCTCTTCCAAAGAATGAGAATTTATTCAAAAGAAAAAGATTTTATTTTTATTAGTCAATGTCAAATAAATATATTTTTCTCTTTTCTTTTTCTGTTCACTGATATGCATGCAATGCATTTCCCCCCCCCCCTCGTAAATCAAGCAGAAAACGAAATCAGTTTGCCACACCCTTGAGTTTGATTGACGGCCTAAAGGAAAAAATAAAACATTCCACCCTTCCCTGCCTTCAAGGTCACGGAGGAAATGACGTTTCTCTGGGTAAACGGGGAAATTTTTTTTCCCCTTCCTTACATTTTCCTCTACTTAACTTCAAGGATGAGTTCAAATTGCGCTTTTTTCATTCTAGTTTAAAATGGCGGGAAAATTGAGCAAAATTTTTCCCGGTTTTCTGGTTTCCCGGTTATCTGGATACCGGATAAATGGTTCTCTACTGTACTATAAATAAACTACATTATGTTAACAACAAACCCCTAAAGCACCTTCTCTATCATAAATACCTAAGTGATTCAAAAATTTATTGTCTATAAGTCAATTAAACAAACTTTATTTTAAAAAAAATAAGTAAAGCATTCCCGAAAACAATTAGTTGTCTGCCAAGGAGAATATGGAGGTTAGCTTTCCACAATTTTGAGGCAAAGATCAATGCAATAACCAGAGCCAGCCTTTATCTCCCAGTCAAAATGGTTTTGACACATCTAAAGCTAAATAAATTTCACTTTATGATCACCTAAAATAGAACCTGATCCTACACAATGATAGTTCATTAACTACAGTAATTTCACAGCTTGAAACATATATTGGTAAAAATAATTCTTTTAAAGGAAAATGACAACTAATTATGTTGGCAGCTGCAAAAATAAACGAAACTTTTATTTATAAGTGAAAACAAACAAAACAATTTATATCTTAGTATTGAAAATTTGTAAATAAATTCAGCAACTAATTACATTATTAACAATTAAATAAAAACTGCTAATAAAAGTTGGTATTATTTCAATTATTTTAATGTTCCTATAACGGAAGAATGTTGAAGATATTGACAAAAATATGAGAAACAAACTAAATAAAGCGAATCAGCTACTTTTCAGAAGAAGTAAAAAAATCTGTTTCATGAATGCCAAGAAATACATTAACAATAAAAGGATTAAATGCTCATACATAAATTAACTATTTGAATAGCATTTGAGAAGTAAGATTTATCAGTATCCAAAGATTTTAAGTAAAATTAAATAATCACCTGTGTTGGATCTACTTCCCCTTGAATGATATTCAAAATGCTTATATAACAATGACTAGAGTTTCGATCATAAGCGGTAGAAACCATCATATTTTTCGGCTGCAACAACCGTCGCATCACATCCAAAACTGTGGTTTTTCTCACACTTGCAACCTAATTTTTAAGTATAAAAATATTATGTACATAAAGGTCATAAAAGGATTAATAAACTATTTGAAATTATATTAACATCAGGAAATGTAATAAGAAATCCATTGCACACACACACATGTATATATGGGTCATTCTCACAAAAACAGTCATTTTCATGTCCCCAGTATATTTTATGTTTGTTTTACAACTTACGAAAAAAATTTTTTCATGGAAAGTGTCCTTCAGAATGCAAGCTAACAAAAGAATGAAAATAAAATTATCAATTTTTATTTTTTATTAATTTTAGGTAATAAAAATATACCAATATGTCATTTCCTCACTTGTCCCCACTGCTGATTTAAAAAAAGAAAAAAATTGTTTCTGAAATAAAAAATTTTTTTTTACAAATTTATGTTTTTTATTTGAGAATATTGAAATATAGAATTCAGAAAATAAATTTTAAATTTAATTTCTGATAAAAATATTAACACAGCACTATTTTAAACTTTGTCCCCAGTGTTTCGCGTCATTCCCTCACAACAATGTTCTTATCACCTGCAATCATCTTAGAATAAAAATATTTTAATAAAAACTTCAGAAGTTAACAACTGGCATCATAGAACAAAATTGCAGTATGTTTCCATCTTCAACTTAAAGAAGCTTTGCTGTGGAATAAATTTGAATGAATCAAACCAGGTAAAATTTTTTACATTTGTCATTCCCTCATGTCATTTTTTAGAGTAAAATAAAATACAACTTCATCGAGAAAGTGGATAATTATATGCTGCTTTCTTGTATGAATATAATTGTATGTGATTGACTTCAGAAATTAATAAAGCCTAACTGTTATTTTTAAATTTTATTGAATTCGTCATTCCCTCACTAGTGTATAAAGTGAGGGAATGACGCTGAAGTGAGGGAATGATTCAAGATGAGTATAATATTATTAAATTTTTTTTTGTTCAATCGTGCCAGCCAATTTTATTTCCCAAACCTGTAAAAACTATTAAATATATAAGACTAAATTATAATAAATATTAGATATACTTAGTATGTTATCATTTTCAAACTTTAGGTAGATGTAACTTAGATAAAAACATGTATTAAAATAAAATATCATTCCCTCACTATTAGTGTCGGTCCCTCACTTTTTAAATAGTGAAAATAATTAATTTACTTATTAATTAATTTGAAAAATAAATTAATAAATTGATTTATTAAATTAATTAATTAATTTATTAAATTAATTAATTTATTTATTAAATTAATTATTAATTATTATAAATTAATTATTTAAGAAATTAATTAATTTAAATATTAAGTATAATTTATAGGATATATACTTTCTTTATAATGCCATTACATATTTCTATTAATATAGAAAGTTTCAGAGCTTTTTATTCACTTTACTTTTTTGGGATTTTATGAACTGAAAAAAGACAGTTTTCGTGAGAATGACCCATATATATATATACACATAAAAAGTTAAATACCAAGAAAACCTGGAAAAATATATCTATTTTTAAAGAGAAGAAAAATTATTAATAAACTTTTTCTATATTTCTATTACATACTTCATTATAAAAAGTAATTTTTTTCAGGTTTTCTTTGTATCTTTAACTTATTTTCCATCGACAATATGCTTATGCGCAATAAATGAAACTTAACATTATTTTTCTGAACTTTCTCTGTTAATCTCTTTTTTGCTTCTTTTTTTTTAGATATATACACTACTCTACAATAATGGAAGAGACACTTTCTGCTTATGACAATTTTTAAAAAATTTCAATAAATATTTAAAGGATTATTTTGTAACTTTAGAGGTGCTTAGTTCAAGTGATTTTTCACACTTAGCAATAACATTTAAAGCTTTCAGATGTTTGAGAGATTTACAATAAATTATGAAAGAAAACATTAGAAGAAAGAAAACATGGAATTTTTGAACAACCTATGCCTGAAAATCAAGCAGTAAATTTGTAAATTGCATTGATTACTTTAGTTGTTATCTGCACAAAGTTTCGTAAACCTAGAGTAAATATTTATGGAAATATGGACATTTTTATAAAAAAAAATTTAAAAAATTTTTTTGCTATGACTTTACAAATATTCAAACCAAATTTTGGGAGCAATTTAAAATAAGTTGCAAAATTGCTGATTTAACATTTAAAAAAAATTTCGTTAAAAACTGTGCAAAAGATATAAGTATTTGAGGGAGTTATTTTAAACTGCACATGAGCAAAAAAAATTTTAAAAGTTTTTTCAAAACTTTGCAGTGAATTGTACTTGGCAACTAAGGAAGTAAGTGTTTAAGACCGTTATTGAATACAAAATCGAAATAACTAAAGATAAATGGTAAAAGTTAGCGCCTCTTTAGAAATATACTGGAAAATTCTGTCGAGATGGCATAGCATTTATGAGAGAATATTAATTAACTAATTTCAAACAATATTAAGAAAAAAGTTTCAAAAAGATATAAAGAGTCCTAATTACCTCTTGATCTGTAGTGAGAGGAGTATATCCAGTCATCAAGAAATGTAAGCGAGGCATCGGAATTAAAGGAGCGAGTAAGCCTATTAGATCGTTATTCATGTAGCTAGGATAGCGCAAAGTGGCAGTGCTGACTGACATGATTGTAGAAACCTGTTAAAAAAACTTCACAATTGTATCTCTTTAAACAATAATAAGACCTTTTTATCAATTTAATTATCAAAATAAGCACTGAAACAAGACACCAGATCTTATAAAGCATTTTCTGTTGCTATACTCAACTAGCATAGCTATTCAGAAAAGAGACTCTTTGATTTATTACAGCAATTCTATACACTTAAAGAAATTATTTAAATATTAGTTAGTAATGCAACTAAAGAAAAAAAACAATGTGAATAAGCAAATATGAATGTCTAGTAAAGGAAATCGTATTATTTCGGTTCTATAAACAAGAACCTTCCCCAGTGTCTAAACACCACTTAGTATCTAGACTTTTGGTGTTTAGACACTGAGGAAGGTTCCGGCTTATTGAACTGTAACAATGGTATTTCCATTCTGCACTTTCATTTGCGCTTTATTCAAGTTTTATTGCATTAGTCTACATAGTATAAAGTACTGTTCAGCTTTGAGAAAAAATTCACCAGGCTATAAGTCTAGTGCTGTCTGCTGATATGGTAACAAAGAAAGAGCACATTTCTAATAAGGGTGCACAGGAGGAACAGAGCAAAATATAAAAATTAAGGATAAAATTGCTATCAAACTTAAGGACCATTTAAGGATGCTGATTCTCTAATGGGAGCAATTTGCATGATACTAACACAGATTCGGATATATGCAATTGGTAACAGTTATAGTTGTAAATTAAAAAGTTAAAAATTATTTATATATTATTATTATAGTTGTAAGTTAAAAATTATTTGGAATTTAGAAGTCCAAAACACAAAAATTAAGGATAAAATTGCATTCTAACGTAAGGACAGTTTTAGGATGCTTATTCTCCAATGGGAGCAATTTGCACGATACCAACACAGATTGGGATACATGCAATTGGTAATAGTTGTTCCTGCACTTTAAAGAAACATTTTTTAAAAAAAAACTCAGATTTCGAAGTTACCCAAAAATTTCTTTTTTGGATTTTTATTTACAAAAAAAAGGATAGAAAATAGTCTAAATATAGAAAATCATTAAGTAGTAGCAAAATACAAGGATTCCTTTGTGAAAAACAATACAGTATGATAGGGGGTGATGGGGGGGAAGTAGAGAGGTAGGAGTTTTTCATATATTTCTCCCACATCAAGTACTTTTTTTATCAGGGTTGGGTTTTTGACGTCAAAAAGTGGTTTTTGACATGACAAGGGTATAATACTGGTTTAAACCGTCAAAAATGTCAAAAACTGAAGTTTGCCAAGAAAATATATAAACTTCAAAACTACCAACAGTTGCCATGCATTATATTGAAATTTAATTATACTATAGGTAATCAGCAGGTTTTAAAATATTTTTTAATTAAAATTAAGGTAAAATAACAGATTTAAAATCTCAGAAATTTATATTCAAATGCATGTGCACAAAATATTGCACAAAAATTGTTGAAATATTTATATTTAAAAAAAAAAGTTTTTTTTTTTTGATACTTAAGAAAATTAAAAGTTTATTACTATGGATTTTTGACATATAAGGAACATATAACTAATATTTATAAGGAACTTACAAGTTATGTTGTATAAATACAAACTTGATACAAGTGTATAAAAAAAATTTTTTAATGTTTTACCGAATATCTTTATTATCCAGTATGTTAATTTGAATTTAAAAGTAGTTATATTTATGAATAATGATAAATATAATTCATATTGTTTATTATATTTATTTATAATTATTACACTTATCATTTTAAAACAATTTTTATCTCTTAATTTTTTTCTCTCCACTTGTATTAAGAATACAAATAATGCATATCTTGAAAGCAAGAAGTAATTATTCAACAGCTGAATATTTAGATATTCAACAAAACTATATCGTATTCAGCAAAATGAAATTCACAAGTATTTGGATAAACTAAATTTTCAGCATAGTAAATGAATAGGCTGAATATACTGTAAATCGACACTAACTACTCTGTGTATTTAACAGAAAGCACTTAAATTTGTATTGTCTTATGTTAAAAAGATTATTAAGAAGATTTAAAAGAATATTAAAAAGATTTTTCTTTAAAAGAAGATGTCTAATGTACAAAACTGCTAATGTTTATCTTTAAAAATGTCTAATTTTTAGTATAATCTATACTATACACTAAATTTGGTTATAAATAAATGTCTTAATAATATCACTGCAAATTTTCAATAACACATGAAAATGAATACATAATATTACAAAAGATGTATGTTTTCAAAAGTACAAGATTTTGGTTACTATTCAAAATATAAGTGTTTCTTTAAAATTTTAAATTTATTTTTTCTAGAACATTTAGAAACACTATCCTTTATAAAAAAATATATAAATTTTATGTATTAATTAAATTTTACATATGAATATAGGTTTTTGACATTTTCGACATTTTTGACAGTGAGGTTTTTGACGTGACGGTTTAAACTGTCAAAAACCTGCCAACCCTGAATTTTATGCCATCAAATCAATGGTAATTGTATCAACACTGGAAGTAGATGAATATCGTACTTGACACGCTATAAAGACTTGGTCGTTTATTTTGCTATTTACTTTGTTTTACGGCATATAACATAATTTCTGAATTGGAAATTTCCTTAATTCCTTTTTAGATAAATAGTATTTATTCTTCCTGTTAACTTAATTTCAGGACATTTATTGAAATGTTAAATAACTAAAATATATTTAAGGACACTTTCTGTTTTTAAAGAAAATTATGGACAACTTTTGAGTCTAACTGGAGGAATGAAGGATTCGATTAGCTGCAAAGCAAAAATTTTTATGCCAACATGTTCCAAGATAAAAACGAAACTATTCATTCTACACCCATATCCTAAGTTATAGTTTGTCTATGTCAAAAACTCCCCTCGCCACAAAGTCTGGGACTATATGTTGCTATAGAAACAAGAATAGCACATTTCAGGGAGGGTAGCTTTTCTTCACTCTAGGGCTAACACAATAGACTGAAGAAAAAGATTCCCCTTTTCTCGCCAAACAGAGCCAAAACCTGCTCCTAAACAGTGACCCCACACCCCTACTTGAAATAGTTATAAAATAGTCACTGCCACAGGTCCAGGTGAATGGCATGGGGAGTTCTTACTTCAGACAAACTATACTCATGCTCATAATCATAGTACTCATCACCACACGAGAGTTCTCCTGAAGATTGCACAAGTTCATGGTTATCTAATGATTTTCATATGAATGAAGCCATCTGCAAAAGACTATACATGATTTAGTTGCCATTGATTCCACTAGGCTTTGGAAACTACGGAACTTGAGAACTTCCAAATTTTTGGTTTTCTTTTTACTTAAAGTTGGTCTCTATTAAAAATATGAATTCTCTGCCTCTTTATCCATCTATCAATATTTACATTTACAATTATTATTTCTAATGATACACAAAACAAGGCATTTCCAAACAAGAAAAATAGATATATTTGTGATATCAAAGCTTTTATTTAGGACTAATGAAACACCTGCATCATGGACCAGGTAACAAAAATGTATTCAAAAACAATATCGAAAGATAAATGTTATCCAATGAAGTAATTCCATTATAATTTTCAGCCTCTAAAATCTATTTTTAAAGAGTAGAAAGTAAACAAAATATATTTATTTAAATATAAAAAAAAAAGATTATTTTTACAGCACATAATTATTTGTTTAATTTCATTAATAAAAAATTTTTGGTATACTAATTGATTTTGAGTAATGGCAAATGACATAATTGTTTAAAATGATTCATAGCAAATTAAAATTAGGAAAAAAACACATAAAATATTAGCTGTGAAATGTAAAATTGATATTTCCTGTATGAGATTCATGAATAATAAGAATTATATCATTTTTATGAATTATTATTTATAGACATTTGTTGAATATAAAATATTTTTATTGCCATTATACAAAAATTTAATTTACATTAAGAAACATAGACACAATCAAAATGTCGTATTCGTGTAAAGAATTTATTCTAAATCACAATTCATTTTTAAAAAATGCAATGTTTGATAGAATTTTTTTTAAATTAAATTGCACGGCAAATTTTTTGCATAATTGTTGTGAATGTAGGTATAAAATATTCCATTTGCAATGGTTTTTTTGTTCAGATCTAAATTCAAAAAATTTTGTTCCAGTTTAATACAAGATAAAAAAAAAAAAAAAATTCTGACAAATTTTGGTTATTTAATCTGCATATAACTAGTTAAATATAACCTTTGTGAATAAAATTAAAAAATGCACATTTGTAGCAAAGATGAGTTTAAAATAATTTTTGTGTGATATATTTGTAAGCTTCTAATTTTGTATGAAATTTGTGTAACTTGAATTTTAAAGACTTTAGTTAAGACTTGTTGAATTTTAAAGACTTGTTGAAATAAAAGTGGCCCATTTTAACTGAAACTGCGATTCTTTCATAGAATTTGTAGTACTAAACATATAAATTGAAAAAAATCTAATAGCATTAAAATAATGGAATATGGTCCACCCTGCCCCCTATATTTAAAATTTGGTTGTACTTTTGCTTGTACAAATCAGCTCGTACATTTTTTTCGCATCAGAGAATTGTGTGTCTAATTGACTTGATATAATGTACAAGCGAAATCACTGAGTTAAGTTCAATAGAAAGAATGTTTCTTTAGGAAATAAAATTGAAATTCGGTAGGGAAAAATAAGCATTCTTTATATGTGGGATAAGGAGAGCTTATTTATTTAGAAAATCTTTTTTTAGTATTCTTTATGTATTTTCTGTTTCAATAAAAATTTATAAATTAATACTTTTTGCATAAACTTGCCAAAATAAACAACTACTTCAGAATAAGTTTCACTCTTTATATTAAAACTAAGCTGATTAAATAATAAAAATACTAGAAATAAAACTTACCAAAGAATTTATCTGACCGAAACTTGGATTAGTAATATGAAGTCTATCCACAGCAATTCGATTTAAGGCTGTATTATCTAACACCACAACACAATCTGCATTCTGTGTCAATCTCTTTAATGTCAGTAAAGAGTTATAAGGTTGAACAACGACGTCACTTATTTCATCTTGATTTGGAAAGACTGAGTAAGTTTCAATTAACTTTTTTGGAAATCTAAGAAAACAGATATAATAATCATTTAACTAGGTAAGTAAACAGAAATCTTATTATTATTTAACTGATTGAATAACAATTTGTATTAACTGGAAGAATATATTTTAATAAATTTGTAGAAATCACATGTAAAACTAGATAAGAAATAAACGGAAGTTGTTTACAAAACATTTTCGTAAAATGAAAACCTCATTTAAAGTCTTAGCAAAATAAGCCATACCGTATATTCCGGCGTATAATGCGCACTTTTAATACAAAAAATAACATTGGAATGTACGGGTGCGCGGTATACGCCGAATATAAAAAATTATAGATTAAAAAAAATTTAAATACAGAAAAATACTTTTATTTTAAAGAAATAACATACCTTTACCTATATACTTTATTGATTTCCGTTATTACATAAATAGTTCATTATATTCGTCTTCCGTTATTTCTTCAGGCACGTCATCACAATCTGTTTCGCCTTCATCATCTGTGTTATCCTCATCCATAAATAAACAGTCATCTTCTGATCAGTCCAGATTATTTGAAATGCTGCATTTTTTTAATGATTTTCTAACCATCTCAGGCTTAATTTCATCCCATGCCTTTAATATCCATTTGCACACTGTTTCCAAACTCGCATGGCACATATATCCTCCTTTCGTAAAGATTTTCTCGCCCTCCAACATCCAAGTGTTCCACTGTTTTTTTAAATTGGCTTTAAATGGTTTGTTTAAGCAGACGTCCAATGGCTGAAGAAATGGTGTTAATCTGCCCGGAATAACTGCCATATCGGTGTTACATTCTTTCAACAATTTTTTTGTATTATCTGTAAGGTGGGACGAAAACATGTCCCACACTAAAAGGCTTTCTGGTTTTCTATTGATACTAGACCAGATATTGCACATGTACAATCCAAATTTTCGTGCGCGTTATACGAAGAGTGTATTAAAAAAAGTTTTTAGAAATTACGGGTGAGCGTTATGCGCCGGAATATATGGTATATTAGATGGGTACTTATCGGTAATAGAGATTATGTGTTGGCAATTGCCTTTCCAAATTGTTGCCAACAACATGAACATTGGTCCCTATAACTGATAAGGTACAAATTTCAATATCATGAGTTACTGTAAAAAATATATTTTGATGTTTAAAACATTTTTCTAATTTTAATTATTTTTATATTGATGAATATTTTTGTTATCTCAATAAAATTTATCAACACCCACAACAATACCTTCCTCTGAAGATTTCACCATAACGACTTCCGATTTATATCTTTGATCTCCAATTCTTTTCATTAATAGCAAATAAATCAGACTCCACCGAGACAGCCCATCTCAACTGCGGCTTTCCCCACTTTCTTGTTCCAATGGGTCTAAAAAGCAATATCTTTTAGCAATTGCTTTTTTAGACACATCCAACTATTATATTTATATATAATATCTGTGATATTTTATAGTATCAATAGTACAATTATTAATAAAAGTCAATCTGTTGTTGTTTTTACGTGTTGACCATCTTTACTCGAGGATACCCTTTAAACGATAAGTACCATAACACGGTTCAAAAAAATTTACTATCTTTCAAGCGCACATGTTCTTCCACATAGCTACCGCGCTTACAACTTACAACTAATAATAGAAAATTAACATAGTAGTATCATAATTTTTAAAAAATAAACTACCTAATTTTATGAAAGAATTTATTTTTTGCTCAGCTTATAAATATATTTAAAAAATAAAACAGGCATATATTAATTTAATTAACCTCATTTTACAAAAATAAATGAGAAAAAAAATATATGTTTTTAATTAAAACATACAGACTTATAATTTAATAATAAGTGCTGAATTTTACATATATGTTTAGAAAACCACATAAATTTTTACAACACCTGTCATTTATTCTTTCTAACATGTAGGAGCCCATTCCAGATCCAGTTCCACCAGCTATTGAATGGCATAAAATGAATCCCTCCAAACTATCGCTCCCATCTGCCTCACGATCAATTATATCAAAAATCTCCTCGTATAGTTTTTCACCCTAAATTTTAAAATAAGATATTAAAATGAATTATAACTACAACTCAAAAGGAGAACCTACAAATTAATATCAGAGAAGAAATAATTATTTATCAATAAAATAAAACATTAAAACTTCATCAGAAAGAAATAGACAGTTTTCTTCTTTTGTAAGATAAGAATCATTTCCCAAAATGCATGGAAAAAGAAACTTAAACTAGTAATTGAGTGATAATCTTTAAATAAATTTTAAATTTAAAGAATTATATCCTTTCTCAATCAGAACCTTATTATAAATTTAAATCCAGTGGATAATTTTTCATTTAACAATATGGTACATTTTTTTATAATTAATTAAATCAAATAAAAAATACTATGAATAGGTGAATTGTATTCATACTTTATATTCTTAAAAACGAGAACAGTTGTATCTAATTTACATAATCATAAGTATATCAATTACAATTACAAAAATAGCAATTACAAAATGAACTTTTAATTACTCATAATCCATGAGTCCAAGTAAATGCTTATACAACTTACTGTAAGAAAGATGCATTTTTTAGGTTTTGAAAAGACTATGGGCTGAATACTTTATCAAATTACTTTTAAAGCTGGGATGCAGAAAATTCTGAGCTTTATATTTCCCCAGAACACAGTATTTTTAGTTTGAAATTTTCTCCAGAATTATAGTGCTTTTCATTTCAAGTTTCAATAACTTTTAATAAATATCTTTAGAAAATAAAGTTTGAATAAAGATAAAAAAGTTTTGATAATTTTTTTTAAACAAAAAAATGCATTTCATTTTACTTAATTCTTAAATAAATTAATATGTGGTAAAAATAAAAAAATTAATTAAAACGAATTATTTTTAATTTAGATTCAAGTTATTCTTATTTACTTAAATAAAGTAGATTTATATCTAAATTATGTGAATTTATATCATTTTTTAGCTTTCTGAACATCCTGTTTTAAGATAAAATTACATAAATGTTTTTAAAAAATGTGGCTTGATTTTCATTTTATATTACTTGTTTAGCCTATATATGTATTTCATAGCTATTTTAGATACTAATTTTGTTTACAATTTAATGGGATGGTGAAATAATTTTTCTAAAAAAAAATAGATATTATTTAACAGTAAAAAACAAGTATATATTTTTTATTGTGAGGTTATATTTGTAAATCCAAACCAGGACACTTTAAAGCTATTAAATATGAAAGAGAGAAAAAAAACTACTATGCTATAAAGAAATATATTGTCATCATATTATAAATAAATATTCGACATTAAGAAATGCACAGTAAAATTATTGGTTTTTCATAATTTTCAGTTCAGAATATTAAAAAAGTTTTAAATTTTATCAAATTTTTTCAATTTTATTTGCTTTCTCATTATTTTATAAATGAAAATTCATTGATTTGAGAAAAAATAACATTAAAATTGATTATGCAAAAATAAAATAAGTTAAAAAATCATTTATTAATACCTTTAGCATAATCCAATACATAACAGTTTTTGATTTTAAAATCAATATGCTATGTTATTTGTTTTTGCGATTTGTCAATTTAATTTATAAAATTTGGTTATGGTACTTTAACAGTTCTTCATATAATTATAAAATTAAATTCTACTACATTTCATTATGTAAAACATTGAAACAAATAAACAAATGCAGTGATTTCTTAAGAAATTTATTAAATGTATTTTTTTCTTTCCAAGTTATTTTTTAATTTTCTCTTAATTTTAAATGATGTGTCAAATAGCAAGTATAATGATACTATTATTTTAACTAGATTGCATTTATAAACTATTGGTTAAATATTTGATATTTTTTAATTAAAACAAAGTTTCTTCTATTTCTTCACAGCTGCTAACATGGATAGGAAAAAATCTAGTAGATTATACAAAAGATAAATTTCATAATTGTTGCATGTACTAAATATTTTACACATAAGGATTTTAGGGATTTTTATAGCCATCAAAATAGAAAAACTAATATTTTCCAGCTACGATTGCTATTTAATAAGCTCGAAATGTTACGTATTATGTTTACTCATAATTAATAGATATTTAACACATCATTACTTAAAGATTTTTTTAAAATTAAGTTCAAAAGGGAACTTTGAATAAAAATTAACCGAACATTTTAGAACAAAGAGTTTTAAACTGATTTCAACAAATGACGCTTGCTTCATTATATATTAGGGATATTTATTTAAATATTCAAGCAAGCGATAATCTGTGCAACAAATTCTATTTTAACAGGGAATTTTTTTCAGGAAACTTACTCAATTTTAGGGAATTTTCTAAAATAAATTAACTAAATTAATTAACTAAGTACTAAAATTTTCTAAATGATTTTCTAGAAGAATTTTTATTAAACAAGTAGACCAGGAGAAACTGGCAAAATCCAGTAGAGTTGACAACAGTGATTTCTTGTACTGGGGTTAGAAGAAACCTATTTCTAACGACAGTTTTTTGCCATCCCTGATTTGAATGACCCTAATGGGATACCTGCAAGTGACACAGTAGGGGTATATCGATTCTGATGGGTTGTTGAAACGTGGCATTTGTTTAGGTTTGTAACAGTTCTTTCCATTCTACTTCAATTGAGTCAAGTCTATCAAGTATAAATTCTCTTTAATGACACATTCTATACAAAGTTTTCAGTTTCTTCATTATATATTTTTTACTTAACACAATGAGAGGCATAAAGCCATGTAGAGCATAAACTAATCAAGTATCGAAATTGCCAGGTACTCAAAACAAAAATATATCACAGTTACAATAAAATATGTAAGCAAATAATAAATCATCTAAGTTAAAAGAAGAAGACAAAAAAGAATTATATTTTAAATTCGATGTGCGATAAGCCACTGTATTTCATTAACTTCACGATAATTAACATTCTAACTTATGTGGAGACACGACATTTTGTTTATAAACGATCAGCTGGAGCTGACGTCATCGGTCACATGTGTGGGTGTCATGATCGTTTCTTGAATTGCAAGTATCCAATTAAACTCAACTACCTGTTATACTAATTAATTTCCAAATAAAATAAATGAATGCCAAATGTGTCATACTTGGGTGTATCCAACAGCCCAATTGTTTCCAGCTCCTCCTCCAGCTTCTGATAAATAAATATTTTCAGGATTATACAGCTTAGCATAAGGTGAATTCATTATTGTGTGTATCACTCGAGGTTCCAAATCCAGGAGCACTGCTCTCGGAATGTAATGTTCATCGTCTGCCTAAAGGAAAATAAAAGTTGTCAATTATTCTTCAAAGGGGATCATAAAGACATATTTCTACAGCACCTAATACAAGTAGTTCCCATTACTACAATTAACTAAACAATGCTACCTTCAATAATAGTTATAATACACACAAACAAGGGAACGCTGTTCGTGGAAAATTTGTCACCATAGAGGAAAAAATTTTAGTATTACTCATTATAAATGAAAAAATGGTCAAAATTCTCTTTTTTACCTCGCAATCAATATTTGTATACATAGCGGAAATTTTTTTTATATTACTCATTTAAAAAAAAAAGAAAAAAAAAGAGTCAAAATTCTCCAATCTTAACCCACAGATCAATCTAGCAGGGATTTATATGAGAATTCAGCTACTACACAAAGCTGCACTTTTCCCGCCATTACGTCTTTGACTTTCGAGCATTTTGATATTTATAATAAATATAAAGTTTTAAAAAATTAAAACATTTTTTTAAAAAGCAATGACTTTCACACGAATTTGGCCAAAATAGGTTGCAACGAAAGAGTTGAAGCTATTTTCAAGAGTTAATTAATATTGCGATAATTAAGCATTAATTATAATTGCTTGCAGAAAAATTTTTCAGTTTATCTAAATGGAGTGATTCGGTTACAGCCTCCTTAAATGATTCCCCCCCCCCAATATGCTGCACAATCAGTTTTTCTCGATGAGCAGACCTAGTGCGTTCTCCAGAGATGGTATCCACTCTTTCAGGACCACCACCACAATGGGTGAGATACCGTTGGTCATGTTAATTTGGACGTCTAGTTTCTGCCACACTAGATGGCAGCACCGAGACTCTATATGGATGCTAAAGTGCACTAGGAATTTGATTTTGCCGGAAATGCCAAGAGCCAATAAGGCACTTCAGGGATCTTTTACATGCCGCATAATCATACGACATGGCCGCTGAGGATTTTCTGCATCCCGAAAATCCGGTGTCTGGGCCGGGGATCAAACCCGCAAACTTGGGCTCAGAAGGCCGACGACAAACCAACTGCGCCACCCAGCCACTTGCCTCCTTAAATGAATATGTACCAAAATTACTGAATATTTATCGATATGATGGGCAATAAGTACACAGAAGAAGGCACGGTGGCTTAGTGGATAAAGTCAATGTGAAGGATAGGATTTGATCCTCAGTGGCAGTTTGAAGCCCATCCAGCTTTACATTAATTGGTACCAGCATCATAAAGGCAGCATTGTGTACAAAGCTTATCACAAATCACATTGCCACACTGTTGGTCACAAAATCCCATAGTCTTAGAGACACTTTACTCTTATTTGTAAAAAAAGCTTTCAATATAAACATCTTAGAAAAATCAAATAAACACATTAATTATAGAAATTAAAAATATATATTTTATTAAAATATTTAATTCATTAGGTAGAAGATGAAAGTAAATATCTTTAAAAAAAATGCTTTCTTTAAATCTAAAAATGATTATGTTTAACTCATAAAAGGAACTCAAATTTTTTTCAAATTTAGAGTTTAATCCGTTTGTTTCTGAGCAGCAGGTGGTTAAATTATTTTGCTATAACTACTTACTTTTATAAGACACTACAGATAATCTTAATAAAAAATACATAAAATTGATCATTCTAATTTTATAGCTCACAAACTTTTTTTAGTTTTTTTTTATATCTAATGACCACATTTTTGTTTTTCATTTTATCATTCTCACTGTCAACATTCCAGAGTTCTATATGGCAAAAGAGAAAAAAAATGATTGCATCACAACGTGATTTTTAAATAATAGAGTTTTCGCAATACTTCCTCTACGTTTATGATTTTGAAAGGGATAAAAAAAATTTAGCAATACTCTATTAGATCCTTTTTTTAATGTTTCTTATGCCATTTTTAGAAGATATAACTTTTACATGTCAATGATAGATTTATCATTCACATTTCTTTATTTATCGTCTTATAACAAATAACTATAATAATAAATAGGGTCTTAATTAAATAGTGTAGTAAAATGATGTAAGCGCCTAAAATTAATGATTTGAACTCTTTTAAGGCTGGTTTTTAATTGATTTAAAGCAAGTTTTAATTTTTTACTTGTATGATGCTGGTATATATTATTTTCATCGGTACATAAATTTTTATAAACAAGAAAAAATCGAGACATCACGAACCATTAATTGAATTGTTAAAACTATTTTTATTTTATTTTTAATGTTTTAATCTGTTTTGTACAATTGGCTGGTGGCTGGGTCGCATGCAAGCGATTTTCCACCTTTTTTGAGTTTTCGCAAACGATTATTCCCCAACAGGCAGTAAATGGCTGAAGAGGAGTGATGTAATGGATGAGTAGGAGTGACGTAATGGTATGAGAGCCTATCAGAGTTTGCCAGAGGGCGCTGTTTTTCTCCCTCCTTTTTTCCGAATTTTCGACGCAGAGCGCGTTAGCCAAACTCTTAATTTTTTTTCTTAAAGGTAGCAGGTTTTTTTTTTAGGTAGACGTTTTAGGGCTACTAGGCCCTGGATCCAGGGACCGGGTGACCGATAAGTATTTTTAATTTAGAATTAGCATATTAAATTAGTAATTAATTTTATTTTGTCGATTAGAAACCCGTCTTAATTTAACAATGTCGAAAATTGTTATAATATTAAATTAACTTAAAATAGATACTTAAAAATCTAATTACGCCGATAATCTTAAACCACGTGCGAATAATTTTTTTTTAAACCCAGCCTAATTTTTATAAGTTGTTAAATGTGAATTATTTTCCATAATATATATTAAATTGTTGTAACAGTTGAAATTTTGTTTTGGAGATGTTGCACCAAAATTTTGAATTCCTAAGACATTCTAATTATTGTTTAACGAAGAATGTTTTATATGTATTGTAACCAAGAATTATGTTTTAATACAATTTTGTTTTTAAAAGTTATATTAGTCTTTAATTCTGACTATGCCTCGTGCTAGTTCTTTGAATAGGGATAAAGTTCATGCACGTGCAGTCTAGTGCCATGATTCTCTAAGGTTATCTATAATTCTTTTTTTAAATAACTAAATATTTCGTTAAATAATGCCAATTATCATTGCTTAAAATTAATTCCAGTCCAAATTGCTGTTTAGCTTAGCAGATTAATTTTGCTAACAGATTTCGAGTCACGTGGATGGCCTGCACGAGCACGTTGGAGAAATAGTAAATACTGAATTTAAATGTTAGTTTTAAGGTATGAATATACTAATTAATTTAACATTAGAATCACATTGTAATTATTTGAAAATTTTTAGATACGTTATTTGATTTTTGATTTAAATTTTTCACAATGCAAGTGTAAACTATTAAATAATTATCCCAAATTCTATACGATCTATTATATTACTTTATTAAAGGACATTATATGTTAAAAATGATCCATGAAATTAAAAATAAATTATAACAATGTTTACGAACCAATATATAATTTAAATACAACCCTGGTTAGTTTAATTTTCTTTAACTATAACGGTATAATTTTTTATAAATTATAGCTGAATTACTTTTGTCAATACTGAATACCAATTTTTAAGTTATACCTGGTTTACAGTATAATTATTATAATAATAAATAATATTTTTAAATTTAACAATGCACATTTTTATAACCTTCTACACTTTTTTATAAATTTTTAATTTGCTAAAAAGTTAATTTGCCATATTGGCAATTAATGACAAAAATAATTATGGACTCTTAATTTTTTTATGTAAAGGAGCCAGCTTTCTAATATCTACAAGGCCTTTCACAGATCCAGGTTGTTTATAATCCAATAAAAACCTCTGATAATTGTATTAAAATGTATTCTTTGTTTTTTTTGTAAGCACCACGACAGAGATCCCACGATTTATAGACCCCTGATACCAAAAACATATAAGAAATAAAATTTTAGAGAAATTTACACATACCTGATAAAAGAATACATCTTTCCGGTCTGTTCCTTCAGTAGCAAAGTCTTCCAAAACTCCATCTACAATCGCAAAATGTGCTTAAATACGAAATAATATACATTACTAAAGGAATTCATTTTTTAATTCAATAAGATTCCAAGGTGACTAATGCTAAATTTTGATAGGTCTTATTTTTAAACTATTTTTTTCAAAGATAAAAATTTAATAATTTCTTTTTAAAAAAAATTATATTGGATGCCTCTTAATAGCCTTGTAACGAATAGTTCGCAGCACACCAGATGGCGCTATCCTCTCTAGTCGCAAGGGGAAAAACAATTGAAATAAAGTTTCTTTTTTTACTTCCAAATGTCCATTCTCTTGCAAACTTCCAAATGTTATATAAAATTTATTGCCACAAAGTGTAAATATGATATGTGTAATAGGTTTTATATGTTATATATAAATATGTTATGCTTTAATAATAAGTGTGATGTTTCTTTTCATCCTCTTGTGTCCTTACAGCCTAATATTATTATGCGTATAAGAAAAAGGTATAAAAATTATAAATGTTTCATTTAGAATAAAAATATAAAATGTGACAGACGTCGCCTAGAGTAAAACATGTATTAATTTTTTTTATTTATTTTCAAATAAAGGATTCAAATTAACAGGAAATATTGAAAATACACATGAAATGACATTTAGGAAATAGAAAAAGAGCAACTGATGTTACCTACAAACTATATTAAAATTTTAAAAAACTTTTTTATTAGTAGGTAGTACAAAATACTTTTTAAAAAAAAAAACAATTTTCAATTTAATATTTAAAATAATTAATAAAAAAACTTAGAAATTTGTTAAAAAAGGGATACTAGAAAATTTTTATTTTTCAGTACATGAAATAGAGTTTTTGTATAATGAAATTAGCTATATACTCAATATTATGTACCTTATATTATATAATACTAAAACTATAATATAACAGAGTATTATATTACAATAGCATTATATTATAATCAAAAGTATTATAAAACTTATAATTGATTATAAAACTTAATGAACGAAAAGAAACATACCAGGATTAATACCGTGCTCAGCACAAAGTTTCTTCCAAAATTCAAAACCAACTAGAAAAAACAAGACATTTTTCAAAGTGAACATAATAAATATGTGGTACATTTGTAGTAAACAAGTTAGTTGTTAAATATTAAGAGTATAGGAATCAACTTATAAAAGGGAAGAAGAAAAAAAATTTGCTAATATGTTTTAATTATAAATCAATATCAACAACTGTTTCTATATTTACATAAAATTTATCTTACAAAAATTCAAAATCAATAGCTTCAAACATTTTTACTCTTTCCAGAAAAAATATGTTTTAAATGTTCTATTTTGGGTTCATAAGTCTTTTGAAATACTATAAAAAACATTCCAAGAAAATGAAATAATTTAAAGAGTAAATAGAAAACAACCAGTCATCCAAGACAGTTTATGCAGTCAGTGAAAATTTTGCTTACTTGCAAGTTGATCATCTGCATTAATTCAGTACCATTTAGGCAATATTCCTTCTTATCAATAATGTAGTTCAAGAATTTTTAAATCAAATTACTTCAAAGCAAGGTTTCAATAATCTCAAAACAAAACAAAATTATGTTTATACTGCGCAATATTTTTATGCAGAAGTTATTTAGTATATGATACCCCATAATTTTTCGATTAAAATTCTATGATATCTCTAATGTTGATTAGAATGAATCATTTTTAAAACCTGTTGAGAGAGATTTAAGAAACTACAAAACTACACACTTCAAGATTTTCAACTGTATTTTCTTAAAATAATAAGATTAAGACCTTTCGGAATCCATAAAAATTTGATACCGTAAAACTGTTCACAGAATTTTTCTTTTATAAAATGACTGGATTTCCAAAAAGTTTCAAATAATGAATCTTGCAGATAAGGTTATATAACTGAGTCATAAATATACTTAGCGGATATTCCTTAAGTTTCAGCTATCAAATTGTGCTATTTCTCTAGCATTATTAATTAAAATTAAAAGATGTTGTTGGACCAAAAATAAAATCTTTCAGTTATTCAAATAGAATATTTCAAAATCAACATTTATAGTAGTAGAAAATGAGAAGTTTTGAAGACACTCAGAAATCTAGTGATGGGCTCACAGTTTTCCCTTGTTGTCAATATATTTGACTTCTAAATTAAGAGTTTAAGAGGATTATTTTTATTATTCGAATAATGTAATTCTTTGTTACATTTTAAGATAAAGTTATTTAAATCTGTGTCTGATCTTATTAACCGTTTTACAATTATTATTATTTTTTTGTTGCAAATTACATTAATATAGGTACTAATATGAATAGTTAAAGAGATTTGTTAAATGATTTAGAACTCAACTTTCAGAGTCGTGCACAAAGTAATGAACACAGAAATTATATGTAAAATACATCCTTTTATTTGGTAAGCAAAAATTATTAAATTACAGTTGTGAACTCACCAAATTTGTTATAATGATATACTTTCAATTTTACATGTTATTTCAAAAAAGGATTACTTAAAAAAATGATTTATGTACACATACTTTTAGTTGAATAATTTCAACTGTTTTATAACAAGAAACTGCAATTATAACAAAGCAATCATCAGGGTTGGTAAGCGTCAGAGAACAGGGGCTTAATATCAATAGGGGTCTGTCTAGGTTTTTCTAAGAGATACCTATTTTGTGAAAATTTAGGCATAATTTGTGAAAATTAAAAATTACATTAAAAAATCAACACAAAAATATGGATTTATCGCTTCTTAAGGGATACAAGAATAAAATTTTAAGAAAAAGTATTTTGTGTAATTTCCTTTAGTTGAATTTGTGAAGGTACCGCTAAACGGTAGTAAATTTGGTCCAGACAGACCCCTGATCAAGATATAAAAATCAATCATGAAAAATAAGCCATCACGGTAATTCGGGGTTAAAAATTATGGGGATATTTCTGTATCATGATCTGACATATACTTAAATATTCATTAAAATTTTCATTTTAAACATAAATCATTCCCTCATTTAAAAAATAAATAAAAAAATTACTTTTGTTTTAAATACTAAACGTCACTAAGTTTTTCTTACTAAGTACTTACAAAATACTTTTGTTTTGCTTTTTCTTACTGTTACAACCTGAAAATAACCTATTAGTAAAGAATAACCTATGAAGTAATAGTAGTACAACGTGAATGCTTATAAATTTTGCTAAAATATAAAGCTTCCTGACACAACGAGGAGATAATACATTGTAACAGTATTCCATATCAAAAATAAACAAAAATCGGTGGTTTTATACATTCATTTTATATCTTACCTGCCAACTTTCACTCTTTCTGAGAATGGATTTTCAGAGTGGTTGTAAAACGATAAACGAAAAACAATCTGACTCAAAAATATACTTATATTTTGATCCCGATGAAATTCGCTTGCGCAAAGATTATTGTGCTTTCATATATTTATTATAATTATTTATATGTAGCGCAGGTCAAACTCATTTATAATTATCATCATAATTCAAAAAGTTAATTGGAATAACCTGAGTATTGCTACCACTTTAAATATGAAAATAAAATCTTCCGGAAAATCCGGAAGAGTTGGCAGGTATGTATATATGGTTATACTTTTTGTTTGTAAGGGAGGAAGATTTCGAAGGAATATGGAAATACCCCGTTTATTTATGCACTTGGTTTAGCATCAAAAAAAGGAATTTCTTCCATTAACAAATTTTACGTTAATTGGAAACTATTATTGAAAACAAATAAAGCAACAAATATGCAAGGAGAAAAACAAAACGGTAAATAAAATATAAAAATTTTTAGTTAAACTTACTTTGATTACCACATTGCCCAAGTTGAAGAGTTATCATTTCACGAGGCATTTTGAAGTTATTTAAAATATCTTACAACAACAATATTTCAGAATATTTTGTTTTTACAAATTAGAAAAGAGGCGCGAAAGGTTACATAGATGAAAAAGAACAGAATACTCAACGTTTTACTACTGGACGTTTTTTCTGTTAATTTTCAAGAAGAACCAATAAACAAGTAAAACGTCACATTAGTAACGCCTTTTTTGCGCATGATAAACACTTGATGTAAATCCTATAAATAATCATTAAATTATTTGATTACGATTAAAAAATATAGAGAGAGTACAGCAATTAATTTTTTCATTTACTGGTGTCGAATAGATTAAAAGTTATTCCTTTCAATTTAACTGAAAAAAGAAAATATTTATGAATATCTATTTGCTGAAAACCAACGAGTCATTCAATATCAGATTCAATTCAGAAATAATGAGTAATTGTAACCGTCTTATTCAAAATTTTTGACGTTGCACTAGCAGACAGTTGTTTACTTTCACTTCTTGTATCGCATATAAACGTTTAAATTATTATTCTGCAAAATGTCATCTGTCGAAGAAAAGCTTAAGTTACATATAGCAAAACTCGAAACCGAATTAGAACTTGAAAGGAAAAAGAATGACTTTAAAGGTAGAGAAAAAATTGATCAAATTAGTTCAGAAGTTGTTGATTCCAATCCATACAGTAGATTGATGGCTTTGAAACGTATGGGAATCGTCGACAACTATGAAACTATACGGAATTTCACTGTAGCAGTTGTTGGAGTTGGAGGAGTAGGTAGTGTGACAGCTGAAATGCTTACCAGATGCGGAATTGGTAAATTAATACTCTTTGATTATGATAAAGTAGAATTGGCGAATATGAATAGGTTATTTTTTCAACCTCACCAAGCCGGACTAAGCAAAGTTGAGGCTGCCGCAAAAACATTATCTTTCATTAATCCAGATGTTCAATTCGAGACTCATAATTATAACATTACGACTGTCGATAATTTTCAGCACTTTTTGAACGTGCTCAATACAGGTGGCAAAGATAAGAAAGTTGATCTAGTACTAAGTTGCGTAGATAATTTTGAAGCTAGAATGGCTATAAACACTGCTTGTAATGAGCTAAATTTATCCTGGTTCGAATCGGGAGTGAGTGAAAATGCTGTGTCCGGTCATATTCAGTTTATAATTCCAGGCGAAACAGCTTGTTTTGCCTGTGCACCACCCTTGATTGTTGCATCGAGCATCGATGAAAAAACCCTGAAAAGAGATGGCGTTTGTGCTGCGAGTTTGCCAACTACTATGGGTGTTGTCGCTGGATTTTTAGTTCAAAATGTTCTGAAATATTTATTGAAATTCGGGAAAGTGTCAAATTATTTAGGTTATAATGCTCTCGAAGATTTCTTTCCGACCATGACCCTCAAGCCTAATCCTGACTGTGATGACTCACTGTGTCGATCACATCAAAAAGAGTATCAGGCTCAAGAGAAAGAAGTCCCAGTTGTCGAAGAAGTTGAGGATAAAGAAGTAGTACACGAAGATAACAAGTGGGGTATTTCTTTAGTTTCGGAAACGGGTTGTGGTGGAGACACTGAAGAACAAAATTTTGTGGCTGAAGGCATAAAAGTCGCTTATAAAAAACCTGTCATTGAAGACGATGATAGTAACTGTGTTGATGTGAATGAACAAAATATAGAAGATTTAATGGCAAAATTAAAATCAATGTAAAGTTTACAACTTATTAATATTGTAAATGTTATTTGATTACATTAAAGCTATTTTTTTGTTATTATGTTACCCGTATGATCTTCAGACTACTACATTCTTTTAACACAACAAGAGCTTTTCTATTACTATGAAGAGTAAAGTAGAGTCAATAATGAACTGCGCTTGTTTTTATGAAAATGTTATGTAATATTTTTCTAATATATGATAAAAATGTTGTAAAAGATTAATATTTGATTCAAAACAATTCAATAGAGTCACAATATTTTAAAGTAAATATGAACATTATCCAGTGTTCTCCCTAGGAATAAACAAAGGCAAGACTCTCTGAAAAGGCTCTGGCTTAACACCGTAAAATTTATCAAAATGTGCAATATTATATAATAGACCCCATGACAGAATAGCAGCGACATTGTCGCAGAACACTACAGAGTTCTTGCAGAAAGATTTTTCTTTTGAAAAGTAAAAAAAAAGTTACTTTTCTTTTATACAGAAATTTACACGTTACATTTAAATCAGGGATTTAGATAATCACTTTTTGACAAGCTCGATTTACGACGATAGTATTTTAAATCGATGTCATGTTTCAAACTCATTTTCGGCAGTTATTGATTTTTACGTGGATTTTAAATATCCTGATATATTTTAAACAATATGGAAAATTTGAAAAGTGGATTTTAGAATTTACTTTTTAAGGCAATAATTCTATCTAAATTTTGGCAGTTATTGCTATTGATTTCTCCATAGTGTTTAAATCCGATATTTTTTATGCGATATTATTTATTACAACAACGTAATCTCAAAACGAAGCACGCATTAGAGGATCCCGATTTGTGCAATTTTGTTGTCGATCTTTTTTCGACAATTGCTACTAAAGATTTCAGAATTTTTAAATTTTTTTTCATTGTGATGATTATTTACAAAATGCAAGGAAAGAAATAATTTGTGTCCCCCCTCCCCCCAAAATGCGAGAATAGCATCCATAATATTATGATAAAAAATTACTACAGGTTTTATTAAAAAAATTATATAGTTTTTTTTTTGTAAATTTATATTGTTTCAAATTTATGTAGTATATTTTAAATTTGTAACATATATATTGGTCATTATTAAAAGTATCCTGCAGGAAGATACTAGTGGTAGAAAGTTTTGCTGCAGGTAGCTCAAAAAAATTCTGCCACAGGGATAATAACTAAATTTTATTATCAGCCATTTTTAAATTATCTACTTGTACTATTTAATGCATATATTTCAAAAAGTAGCTCTCTCACATTTTCAAAATAAAATAAAACTTTGTAGTTCATAAAAACAATTAAAGAAATGCTAAAAGACAATCTCTATGCATATTTTTTTACAAAAGTAACAAAAAATTATTAATTGTCAAATAACTTCAAATCTTTTTTCTATAATTTAAACTGAAAATTATGAAAAAATGAACATTTAAATGTGCTTTTTTTTTATAAAAAAAAATATATATACATATATATATTTTTAAAAAAAATAGTTTTAAAATTATTTAAAAATTTCTTAATATCCTTCCCACAAAAAAAAAAAAAAAAAATTACTTATAAAAATTTAACCACTTGAGAATATTCCTAACAAAGTAAATATTTGTAATAGTAACCAAAAATTACCCTATAAACACAGATAATTTTACCAGTATGTAATTATTATTAAAGCAGAGAATTATTATTTTTTTTTTTTTTTCAAAATGGAATATGAATAAAAGAGCAGTGTTTTTAAGGGATGGTGGATTATTTTTACAAAGAGGGCACATTTATCAGGATCTAAGGGCGCCTTTCAAAAAACACTTAAGGAGAACTCCGCATTATTGACATTATGTAAACTGATTAGGAGTTAACCGTTGCACAGAGAAGTGAGGTCCATTATGAACCTTAAAATTTTCTCCTTATGTTTACACAAAAATTTTTTTCAATAATTTCCATTTCCGAATGTTTATGAATAACTAACCTTCTGAATATTTTGAGAAATATCACATATAGCAGTGGGAAAAAAAATGAAGGCATAAAATCATTATTTTTTAAAGGAATTGTTGAGTGGAGTCAGTAATGTGAGGTGTGTTTTTTAAGCCAGGACCATTTTGCTGTGTTCAATCAATAGTAAGTAGCATGAACATCGCAATGAGTGATTGCATCGTGTCCCGGCATTCCTTGGGAACAACTGTGTAGGTCATCTGTACGGTCAGTTCTGTGTCTTAAAAATATTTAAGATTATTGAATCGCATGCCCCATACAAGGTAAAATCCTGTCTGCTGCAATCATTGGCAGATTTGTGAACTTTACGGAGCTACTGCCATGGAATTTTGCTACTCCATCACAATGACTTCCCATCAGCTCAGATCAGAGCTTTATTGGACCCTCCTGTAGCCCAGACCTTACGCTGAGCGATTTTCATCTTTTCCAATATTTCAAACATCGTTACGGCGGCAACCACTACGACAATGACATGTAAAGACCACTTGTTTGTAGGAACAGGTGAGTTCACACACAGTTCCTATTAAGAACCCTTATAATGCCCTAAATCTAGTTGTAGGGCATTATAAGCCTTTAAACAAACTTGGCACATAAAAAAAATTTACGTATGTAGAATCTGAAAATGAATTTGCTTGAAATTTTTCTTCCGTTTGATTTTTATTTTCGAATGGCAATTACTTAAAAAACATGCCTTGTAGTTTCTGTACAAAATGTTCTGTTGTTTTTTTTTCGAATAATAAATACCGTTAACTATAATAGATTAAAGATGTCAACTATTAACCCGTTATGTTGGTCATTTATAATTGAAATATGAAAAGTGCTTTTAAAAAAAAAGCGGTAATTCATTAATGTTTCCATTAGACAGAAATGTTCTTAAATTAGCTACTAATTAGTTTTTTTTTTTTTAAATCCCGAATTTATGATGATAGATTAAAATTTTATTTTTCTAATATATCACGGTGGTGAGACATGTTTTGTATTTCCAAGATAAAATTAAGAATGAAATAATTGTGTTACCAGTTTTTATGTTTTTAGATTAAAGAACTGGAAAGTTTACTTACCAAGTGGCTGTAATTGGTTTTAAAAAAAAGAATTGAAAAACTATGAATAATGGGGAAGAGGAGTCCATTGTACAAAGGTTAACATAATTACCAATTTTTAGTTCAAATATTATAACTTTCAAGTTAGAGAAAACTTACGGGCAATCTATAAATAGTTGTACTTGTTTATAACTAAATTATAGAAAGGCAGGCAATTTGCTGGGCAATCACAAACCAGAAAACCTGAATGAGAGAGAGTACTGGATCATTAAAAAACTTCCTAAAGTTTACCTATATTTTCAAGAAACATTGAAATGCTTAAAAAAAATAATAACTTTTTGCGCAATATGTTTTTTCCATCGTTAAGGAATTTTGAAAAATGGTGAGAAATTTTTTTTCTTTATTTTATGGATAGAACAAATTTGTGTTCATAAAATGAATACAACATTAAATTGAATAGTAACCTAAAAAAATTTTATTAGGTCTGCAACATACATGAGTATTAGGAGGTAGAATCTACTCAATGGTTACATCTTATGTTCGTTAGTTATTGCAATGATTATCCTTTATCATCTGTTGAAGCTTTTTTCCCCAACTGGTCATGACAAAAAGGACAATGGTTCTCACATATTTACTATTCACTTCTTTTCTAGAAACATTTGCCACATTATTCAGACTAAAACAAGCTAAAGGCGATGCCGTAGTCACTGATCTTACATTTTGATAGATTTTATTTTTAAATTTTTTATCATTGATAAATAGTTTATATATTTTTTTAAAAATTATATTGGACGTTTTCCTATAGCCTAACATTATTATGCTTATAAAAAAGGAAAAGAAAATTATAAAAGTTTTATTAAGAATAAAAGTATACATTTTTTTTTAAACTCTCTTTCTTCGATGGAGGATTATTCAGCTTAATTTATTTAAAAACTTCAAATTAATAGGAAGGTACACAAGAAATGACATATAGCTAATAGAGAAAAACCTCCTGACTGACGTTACGAATACAAACCAATATATCCTTTCATTATTATTGCAAAATGCTTCAAGGTTTAACAGTATATGTACTTGCAAATTTATGTCCCAGGAATTTAATTGGTAAAGGTATTTGCCCACTATTACTACACCATATATAGAAATAAAAGTCATTATTCTATCCTCAAATAAAGTAATTAAATATGTACATAAGAAAATGTAGATTATTGCAAGACTAAATAAAATATCTAGACATTATTTTTTCTTTTCGTTTTCAGTTATAGTGGTTAGAGTAACGAATGAAAACACAAGTGCAATTGAAACAAAATATGATATGCATACAAATAATCTTATTTAAGTTCCTATAAAAAAAATTTTTAAGTCCTAATTTTATTCTCATAAAATCCTAAAACTAGCACTTTTTTCATTTTATTTACAGCATATTTAAATACTTAGAGTGCATAAGGCCAAGCTTTAATTTTACATAAGTACTTCCATTCCAGACATGCTTTCAAAGTTTCGCATAAAAGTACTTCAATAAATAGCATTAACTCCCGATAAATAGACATTTTTAACAATTAAAAAATTCTCAGAAGTTAAAATATGTTATTTAGTTCAAAAGAAATTCAATTTAAGTTCCTTCTATTACAAAGTGAATGTGTGAGTAAAAATAAGTTTCATAATTTGCATAAAATAAATAGGATGTTTTCGATGTGCCATAGAACAATAAGATATCTGCCATGAACACAATTGTTTTAAAATTCTGTGATGCAAATTTAAAAAAAAAAAAATAATAATAATAATAATTTGCGTCTAAGCAGAAAAAACATAAGATGCTATGTAGATATACACAAAATCAGACATAAATTCAATATAAAATTTTTATTTAACATTATAAATAATTAAAAACAATATATACATTCAAATATTTTTAAATCCACTGATTGAATATTTTTTCACAACAGCTACAGCACTGTCTATAGATTCAAGTGAAATTAACATTTGCACAACTTCTTTTATATTATCCCTAAAAAATAAAAACATTATCATCAGTATTTTTAAAAAGTATAACGTATATCAGCAAAATCCCTTTTTTTTATTTTCCACATGGGAAATCTCTACTATTTAAGAAAATGTAACTTCAGTAAAATCAATTCTTTATCTACTGCATAGAGGAAAAAAAACTTATTTTAAATTAGCAAGTAGTTATTGCTGAGCCATTGAACCACTGAGCCACTGCAGGTCAATTTTAATTCTAATGACACAAATTAAAAGACAACTACAACAGTACAAAACAATAGAAAAAACAGAAAAACAAAGAATGGGGAAAAAAATCCCTTGAAGTAAAATAAACTTAAAAAGCCTCTGGCCTCTTATTATAGAACCAGGAAATAAAAGATATAATACACACGGCAATCGAATCAACAAGTAAGCATATAAAAAATAATTTTTTAGTAAAAACTAAAATTAGTCACTGAAATAGTTAAAAATCTGTGTTTTCTTAAATGATAAAATGATATATTGAAACAATATTGCATAAAATGCAAATAAGTATAAACAAAGATACATACTTTATTTCTTCAGTTATTATTCCTTTCTTTATTGACTGAGAGTAGTAAGAGTCGACATATTTTACAAGAAAAGTGGAAAATTGCTTTAACAATGGTATTGTTGCATCTCCTTTGATATTAGCCAGCCAACTTTTGGGGATGGCTTCAACGATCTAAAAATGCATTGATGTTAATATAAAACACATAATTACAATGAATAAATTAAATACTTTTGAAATCAAATGAAAATTCAATATTGTTTTTTTATTCTCTGTTTTATTTATATGTGCGTATGTATATATATATAGCACAATAAAGACAAAAAAATATTTTTCCTAAGTTTTATTTACAGCGCATAAGCTGCAAGTATATAAAACTCATAAAATAAGCTAAAAATATAGAGAAAAGATGGAAAATAATAAAGATTAATGAAAAGAAAAGAAAAAAATTATTAAAATTATATATTTTTAAAAAAATTACTCTTATATATATATATATATAACAGCCAGAAAACAAAATTAAAAGATGTAATCTCTTCATCAGCTCACACGATTATTATGACTACATTAATGATTCTTTTTTTTTCATTGGAAGAGTAAGAGTTTGGGAAAAGATTACGAAGACAAAAAAGTGAAAATAAATAAAAGGATGATTATGCTAATAATATAATTTATAGAGAATTGATTGGTATAACTTAGTTAAATTAGATAATTGGTGATTTAAACAACTTCAAATTATCAAACAGATGTTTGTACACAAATAAAAGAGGAATAAACATACCACTTTGCATTTATCTATTGTGTCTTTCAGCATTGTAGATGTACTCAGACCCATTATAATATAACGATTTAGAACTGAAGAAAGAGAAAATTGCTGCAGAGGCTGTTCACTGATAATACCATTCCAACTGCATATGTTTTGTAAAAGCTGAAAGAAAAATAATAAATAGAATAACAAAGACAATAAATTTTTAAAGGAGCATCAAAATGTGTAATAGCAGGAGTGATTGTAACACAAAGAAAAACACTGTGAAAATTTTATGTGCAAACACTCGATATCACGATACCAATTTATAAACTATACATGTTTAATATAATTTTTTAAACTAAAATTTGCAATTAAATTACCCATCAATTAAAAATATTACACCTTTATAATAACTAATTTAAGAAAGAATTCATTATTATTGTCACAATAAATAATCGTGATATTGGATTCTAAAATCACATGAATATGATTCAACGTAGTGGATTTTAAGAACTCGAAACTACAAATTGGATTTTAAAAAAAGTGAAAATATAGATAGCTATATTAGATTTTAAAATTGCATAAATACTAATCGCAACGCATGATTTTTAGATTAAGTGATTACGAATTGCAATGTGGAACTTTTAAATTGCGCATATATACGGAAATTGGCGTTTTAGAAATGCGTGAATACGAATAGCATTTTTGATTTCAAACTAGCGTGAGTAGGAATCACAATACTGACTTTAAAAGCATGTAAATTAAATCACGAAAATGATTTTTAAATCACTTGATTACGAATCTGCATGAACGATTTGTAGATTGCGTAAATATGATTCAAAATGTGTCACTTTTAAATCAGGTAAGCAGAATTCATCATTAGATCGTAAGTTATTCAGGGTGTTTACTTTTTATTTTGAGTACAACAATACAATGAAATAAATCTAAGCTGAAATTTTGCTCTAAGATTTTAAATAAAGTTGAAGGTTATTTTGTAAATAAATTAATTAAAGTTTAATTTTGAAGCCAATAAAATAGGCTTCAATAACAATAAATCAATATAAAAATAACTGAATCAAAATTTTAAAATAAAAACCTATCAGCTCTATAAATTGTAACATACTTTTACTGTAGACCAAAACTGACGTTGAAAAAAATCCAAAGCTTTCAAAGATCGATTTTCAAGCAATCTAGAAAATAAAAAATAAAATAAAAAGTTATTTTGCTTTGATTATTGTAATATGTTGAAATAATATGACATAAATTGAATAACACTAAATATTACAAGATGAACTCATTTCAAAGAGATCAGTATAGCTGAAAAATTTTCTAAAACAATACTGCAATTCTCCATAAATCACATAATTAAATTGAAATACAGATTATTCTCATAATATAAAGTCACACTATAAAGAAATTCGGAGTACTTGATATATAATATTACAAAATTATATAAAAAAGCATAATTTAGAATGTAAAAATAAAAAACTTACTCTTTTGGGTAAAGAGGAATAAAAACATCTTCGTCTAGAGCCTTATTAATACGAACGGTGGCAGCTTTTAGGCAATTCTTAAGGTGAAAAAGAGAATTAAATTATTTTAAAAATAATACATGAATTTATAAATTTATGCATTTAAAACAAAATAACACATATGGTTCTCATTATTTAAACTTTAAACAAACAGTGATGCTTAAAATTAAGAAGGGAAAAAATAGAAAAAACTTAATTTTTAAATACTGTAGAAATAATGTTAGATATATAAATAAATTCAAAAGGTAGACAATTGTTTTAGCACTATATGTTCCGATGATGTTATTTGCTTACAGTGCTATAATAGCCACCTATCTTTTGAACTTGTATATTTAAGCTTATTATGTATTTATATTATATTATAACATTACTTAGAGTATACTAGGCTATTTATATTACAAAAAACCTTTTTTTTTTCTTTAAAGACTAACTTTTTTTCCTAAATTGAAATTTGACCATAGATACTCAACAAAAATAAGAAAATCTGACTCAAATTTAAAATTGGAATTTTCAGAAAATGTATGTGTAAGAAATATTCTGGTTAAAGTAAAGTTAAGCCATTATTGTATAGTATGTTATTAAGACATTAATTAGAAGAGACATTAATTATTAAGACATTAATTTTTAGAAACATCCTAAATGCTTCCATGATTATATTAAAATGGACTTTAAAGATATTTCTAGGACTTTAGAAATTCTATTTATTGAATTCTAAAAATATATTTAGTTTCCACACTTGTACAGTTTCAGATTAAGCATCACTGCTGAGTGAAAATTATTGTTTCTCCCATAGACAACTCACAATCCATTGTAATTAAAAATTATGTTCAATACCTACTTACAACATTAAAATTATAAAAATATAATTAACCAAAATCCAGCTTAAAAAACACCAACATATATATATATATATATATGTGTGTGTGTACAGTAGGGTACCGATTATCCGGAACGATCGGGACCATCGCTATTCCGGATAACTGATTTTTCCGGTTTTCTGAATCGCTACAAAAAGCCGTTTTTTTATTGTTAAACCCAACTAAAAAAAAACAAATATTTGGAAATAATCTTAAAAAGAAGAAAAAACAATGAAGTAATACACTAACGATTATTTCCAAAATGATGGTAAGGTAAACATCTTTCAAAAAAGAAGGTAAAATCTTATGAGGAAAAAAAAAATTATTTTTAAAATGGCGGGAAAATTTATTGAATTTCGTTCAGGTTTTTTGGTTTTCCAATTTCCGGATAACTGGTTCTGTACTGTATATATATAATTTATGATCTTATTTGAAGAAAAATTCCTCGTATGAGTCTTTCTATATTAAATCATAAGCTTAAAATAGATTTCTCTTATTAATTTTAAGACGTAGAAATCGTTCTCTCACAAAGAGCCATAAATAGTCACGATGCCAATTAAAAGATTATTTCCTGAAGTTAAAGGTTAATAATTCTTAGATAAATACGAATTAAGAAAACTCCAAAAATTTCCTATTGTCAGAATATCATAATCTTTGGAACAAAATCTCTAAATATTTCCGTTTGAATAAATTAAGGATATTCTTGCAACCGGACACTACCGTAACCGGACATTCCTTTTTGCCTTGAAAAGTTATTTTCTATCTCTTCAAACTGGACACTATTTTTTCTACATTTGAAAAAAAATTCTGCTTTAAATTGCAAGAAACAAATATGAAACTTTTGACCATTTTTAAATCTTGCAAATTTTTTGCCTTATCCATAACTAAAAATATTGTTAAGCTATTTCACTACTAAAGAATCAATCTTTCTTCTGTCACCTTGCTTATAATATTGAATACCAAAATTTAACGATGAAATGTACCGTAGATGATTTAAAATAATGATTTAAAATTTGGCTGTACCGAAAAAAATTATAAATATATTTTTATTCAAAAATCACTTTTGATTAAAAACGTGACTTAAAGTAATTTAAGCTTGAATGAAAACACTTTATTTAGACTTTATGTTTGTTTGCTTTTGTATACACAAAAAAAGCTTAAAATCAAAGAGAACAAAGTTAAATTTACAACCTATATAAAATCATTGACTTATAGTTTAAAATGAATTCAACATTTTAAAACCTCAAACAATAGTGAACTTATAACATTAAATTAAAAGCCTTTTTTATATCAAATATAAAAAAGTGTTTATTAATGTTATCTTCAGACTGAAAATCTAGATAGTCATAAAGAATTTTTATTGTGTCTAGTTGTTTAAAGCAAAGCAAATTTTAAATCATTTATTTATAAGATTTTATTTTTATAAAAGTAAATATATTTATAAAATTAAATATATTTATAAAAGTAAGTAAATAAATGCTGAAGATTCATGCACCATTTCTCATTAATTTAGTGCTAAAATAATAATAAATAACCAAAGTGATTAGTCTTAATTTACACACAGTTAGTTATAATATCTAACTGATAAATTAATGAATCAATATGTGTTTGCAATAAAAAGTATCTTGTAACAGCTGATTGTCTGCTGAGAGGGTTAAAACTAAGCAATTTCTAGACCAATGACATGGTGGTGATGTTGATGATGTTAGCATTGTGCATTAATCACCCTTAATTCCCAGACAAGCTAATACTCCTAGATTTGAAGTTTAGTGTGTTATAAACAGCCAGAGGAGGTGAATCACGGATCATTGTTAGATTAAAATAATATGAGAAAAATACATAAATTAGCGTAGGAAATTGGCAAAAAAATTTAGGGGCCTCATTTTTATCTAACAAGTAACATAAAACAATATACTACAGTATTTCAATAAAGATTTAAATCTTTATACCAAACAAATTGCAATGAATTGCAAAGAAAAGACATTGCTCTATTAACTAAACATTGCTCAATTGTAATAAATTAAATAATACCTGAAGTTGCTTGCTTTTACCGTTTATAGTTGGATAATTTTCCATCAAGTCCCTAATTAAACGAACAATGCGGAAAGTTTCTTTTTGAGAAAGAGGATCCCATACGTATTGAATGAAAGCTGAAGGGGAAAAAATTAATAATGCTTAGGAAGGTAAATACAAAATTATGAGGAATAATAAAAGATAGAAGAAAAGTGTACATGAATAAATAAGAAAAAAACACGGAAATAGTTATATAATATTAAACATTTGATAATTTTTTACGGTGTTAAGTAAGTCCCCTTTCAAAACTCAAAAGTGCCCTTTTCTGTGAAGAAGCATGTTGCCTTTTTTATTCCTAGGGAGAACTCTGCATAATAAATACACATAAATTAATAATAACAATAAATTAAGTGTAATATTATTTAATAATTTATGTGAATTTATATGGAAAGATTAGTAAATACATATATGCATATAAATTATTAAACAAATATATATATATATATATATATATATATATATATATATATATATATATATATATATATATATATAGATAGATATATATATAGCATAATTTTACTTATTTATTTTTTATTATTATTTTCTCTTCCCCCCACTTTTCACTGGTCTGTAATTTTTTCCATGTTTTCTCTACCTTTTAAACTTTATGAGGTAGGTCATCACTATCTTTAAAAATTCTTTCATGCGACACAAAGGATAGGGTAATTTTGTACTATGTAGACTAAATCAAAAAACTACATGCATAAAGCACAACTCTATGTCCATTTATGTTCTTTTATTTGTGCTCTATTCAGGTCAGTGGCATAGTATTGATGTATGTTGAGGTTGGGGGAGGGGAATTATCACCTTTCTGTTAAGTATATATATATATATATATATATATATATATATATATATATATATATATATATATATATATATATATATATATATATATATATATATATATATATATATATATATATATATATTATACACATAATTACATACATAAAGATTGTAAATACCTGTAATTTTTTGAAGTACAACTCTTTCCATAATGCCTGGTAAAAGATTAAAATCTGGATCTTCTGCTAATGGATCATCCTCATTTCTTAAACTTTCATAATCATAGGATAAAAGTTGACGAAACCATCTAGTTTTCTCAAAATCTCTTTCCTCCTATTCAAAGAAAAAAATTCATGTCTTGAAAATGGTCTATGAGAAAACAAAGATAAAAGGAAATAGAAAAACGGGGGGAATAGTGAAAAAATTACCACAGAAGAAAAAAAAGTTTCTTCCATCCCGAGAGAAAAAATAAAAAATATTTTTCAAAAAGAAATATTAAAAAGTAAAAAAGGATTTTAAACAGTTAATAATTACAATCTAGTTTAAATAATACAGGTTGTGGAAAAAAACACAGATATTAAAAACAAATAAATTAATAAAAAATAATAAGAGTAGACTTTTACAAATAAATAAATTTAATTGATTTCAAAAAGACTGTCTGCTGCAGCAATGCAGAGACACATTGCTGCAGCAATTGAGCAGCAGAGTGAAATTTTAAGCAATGAGCCATAAGTCTTCTACCTTTAATCTGTCTTATTTCCGCTGAACCGATTGCTTTAGAGAGTCTGAACTTCAATGTGAAACCAATGAGTGCAGAACAAACAAACAATTTCTTAATATCGTTTTTCTTGCTGGAATAACCCGAAAATAACATATCTTTTGCTTGACATCATAAAAGATCCACACAAAAAAGGGGGAAAAAACACTATGCAACCAAAGGTTCAAAATATTTTATAATTAAAGTGGAAGACAAAAAGAAATGAATGCAAAAATTAAAAAGAAATTGATTATCTCTTATAATACGATGCAATAACTTTGTTGGAATTTTTTTGCTACACGTTGTAATATTAATTTTCAAGCCTTTTAAATAATTTTTAAATAAGTGAAAATTAAAAAATAACATTTACGAAATTAATTTAACGAATTTCTTAAGAAAATAAAATAACTGTAGTTTTTCAATATTTTATGTATATTAAAACTAAAGTAAATTAAAACCTAACTTTTATGATTTTAATGGAGAACTATTAAATCATGTATAATTAAGTTTTTTTAAATTTACTAAATTAACAAATCATATAATAAACATATAAACTACTAAACAACACATATGGAATGGACAATTGCAAACAGCATACCAATTTTTATAAGCAAATACTGTAAAGAATGAATGTTCAAAATAACTTTTGAATAACATGATCTTAAAAAATGACAAACATGATAAAAAACATGATCTTATTTTTAAAATTCTATATAGAACTTAAGAAGAAAATATAAAGATAGAAAGTAGTTGTTTTAAGAAAATAGACGTGAAAAACTTTTAACTTTCAGGTATTATTTTATATTTAGTTCATTCAAGTTTTCCTCATAGCTTAGCAATATCATTTTTTATTCCTTTCACTTAATTTCAGTTTCTTCAAGTGTCTGGGAAGAAATGGGTGTCATTTGGATGGACACTTAGTATTTAACTAATAAATCCCTCAATTTTTAAACCGTTATTTCTGGTGCAACAAATCATAATGCTGAAGATCAAACCTAAAGATGAAAATATCAATAATAGAAATTACTCAGTGGTCAGAAAAAGCCCACTACAAGTAGCGAAACTACCTTAGTTGCTACTTTTTTTCACAAGTCTGTCGGGTAATGTGCTACTTTTTTTTTAAATAAAAAAGAGTGCAGTGAATAGTGCAATACAAAAAAAGCAGTAGTTTGTAATGATCCTGGCAACTACTTTTAATTTCAGTTTAGTAAAGAACGTAAAACACTGGTCTAACGCAAGAAAAAATGTGGGAAACGGTTAAAATGCAACTAATTTTGTGAATTTCATTGGCATAAATCTTTGCTGCTCCATCAATGGACACAATGAGAATGCCCCTGTGGTCAAGTGCCAATGAGTTTTCGATATACTTTATTTCTTAGAAAAATATAAGAGCATTGAGAAATTCACAGATTTTTGATACTCTCCTGGCATTTCTTAAATTAATTAAATCTTCATTGTTGTAAAAGAGGTACAAAGTTAATAGAACAAATTCATAACAAATTGCTTAGAATAACAAACTGGTTCATGTTAAGAAAAATAAATGTAAATTAATATTTCCTTACATTTAAATAAGCCCATTTATTACTCAAAGCCATTACAAATATGAGTGCAAAGTTCTTCTCGTAAGAGTAGGGACTACATTTCGAAAGTACTTTGTAGTCACTACATTTAAAAAAAAAAGCAGTTTTACTAGATTATATTTCTAATAAAGTAGTTGTAGTTAATTACAAAAAATATATATATATAGTTTTTCTGTACACTGCAACTACCCCCAAGTCCAACACAGGTGAAGTCCTTAAATCAAACCTACTTCACACCAAACAAAGCAATAGTCACCTCCATGTGCAAAATAATTCTCAGCTCAACCGACTGAATATCAATACACAGTTCATAAACAAGACAGCCTTTGCAAGTTTTTTTTTTCCTTTTTTTTGGAAACGAATAAATTTCACAATTTTTCATGATTTAAAACTTGATAATTTAATAGGTAGGGGCATCTAACTACTTTTTTTTCTTCTTCAAAAAATTTTTATTTTTAGAAGGCCAACTAGAACTTTCATCATAATTTTTTTCCACCTGTAACTAGTGCTTTTCATTTATTTTTCCACACTTAATGTTACTCCAAAGAATGGTTAGCACACCTGGAATTTTCCTCCCCCCCCCCCATCCCTTCTTGGAATTACTTACTGGAGACTGCTTTTCATAAGAGAACGAAGTCTCTCTTTTCCCTCTGCCATATATATGAACAGCTGTTGAGTGCAGGGAATGGGCATTGAGTGGAAAAGCATAAATCAGAAAGGAATGAATGAAGAAAATCAGGGTGGTGTCAAAGGAAATAAAGGATGCAGATGAGCTTGGGATGATCTTAAATATTCTTACAATATTAAAATGTTCAAAAAGAATTTCAAACTTTCAACTGAAAGTAAGTGATGATGGGGAAAAGCAATGTGTGAGAATTTTACACACCAATAAAAGAAAGACCGTCCTAAGCGGAGTCAGTTAAAATAAAAAAAGAGCTGTTTTCTGAAGCCTTATTTGAGAAGCAAAAATGTGGGGTGGAAAAGGGGAATATATAAACTTGTTTTAAATGCTTGGGAGAGCACTTTTTTTTCTTTCATTGTTTGTATTTCTGTCTTTAGAGTTTGATCATCTTTTTCCTCGGATTATTTTTCTTTATCCTTAAATTCATAATTCAGATCTTCTGTTGCTTTTTGTTTTATTTATATATTTTTCGTGTTAATATTTTTGTTTCGATTATACTACTTTCGTTAATTCTTTTTTGTTTTGTCTAAATTTTAATATAACTTGTTTCTAAGTTATACATTTTAAATACCTCCCATTAAGAGGAAAAGTTAGACAGCTGTGTTTAATCTGTCAGTAATTGAAAGAGAAAAAGGAACTATAGTAAATGGCTTTAAAAAAGCGGAAATCGTCCCAGGACCAAAATAAAACCGAAAGTGATGCTGAAGGGGGAAGTGTGAGTGACGGGGATGAACCCGAAATAAACAATGAACTAATAAACCTATTTTGCTCTGATATGGAGAGTTCAGATTTTGAAGGATTTTAAGTACACTGGTATGTATATATAGTGATATGTGATATCTAAATAAATTACTCTTTAGTTTTTCTTTGAACAAAATTTGTTTGGATTTATTGTTTATTTCTAAAACAAGATTTTGGATTGCTGATTTAAAAGTAAGATCGTTTCATTTTTATTTTTACAATTTTAATATGTATTTCAATGTTTTTTGATACATTAATTATTTTATTCATATTTTAATGGTTACTCCAAATTAAAATTAGAAAATGTTTAATTTTACTTAAAATGTTATTGAAATCGATTTTATATATTAGGATTGTTTCTATTTTTTTATGCATATTCAATATCCTTTCATTGGTTTTTATTTAACTAGTTAAATTATATATATGTCTGTATTTGGAGCATGTGTTATGTCTGTAATCAATACCTGCGTTGGTATAGTAAAATGCGGCGATGGTGCGGCGAATCCAGTGAAACGCTTTTATTATTTTAGCCAATTTTTTCTGAGCGGGCGGTGTTTCTCTGCCAAATTATGGTATGCTAATGAAATACAAATTGAACTATACCTATAACTAGCAACAATTTCTGATGCTGGGTTATATTTTGCACAGTATTTTAAACACATTGACTTTAATATAATTCATTTATTAAATTCATTTATTAAATTCATTTATTATAATTAATTCAATTAAAAAATTCATTAATCTCCAATTATGCAATTCATCATTTAAATACAGTTCACATAGCATTAACCTAGAGAGGAAATTTTTTTACTTCGAGTGGATTCCATCCAAGGAGTGCTAACTTGACAAAGATTCCAAATATTTTAGGCAAACAAAGAGGTACAAATGCTTCACAATAAGAATTCAGTTGCTGACATTTCCAACGCTCAAAATTCGTCATGACACCTTCCAGTGTGCCAAAATCTTCAACCACATCTTCAAATATGCTATTAGCCTCCTGTAGAATTGATTCTACAAAAACATATATACAAATGTTGAAACCTTTTAGTGGAAAGCATATAGAATAACTTGAAATCTTTGTCTAATTTTAATTCTAAATCTAGACTGATTATTAAAAAAGAATATATAATCACACAATTTAACTACAGTGGTATAAATGACTACTTAACAAGTTATCAAGCTTGTTCACACTAGCTTCATAGCTTGTCCACTCTAGCTTCATGTAGTGGGGGCTAGTATGGGCATAACCTACGTTTAAAAAAAATATGTAAAAGTGTTGTAATTTTAAAATACAGGAAAACGTAGAAATAATTATTAGAGCCGTGGTGGCTTAGGGGATAAAGCATTCGCCTTCCAATGAGGTGAACGGGGTTCGAATCGAAGTGATGGCTGGTCGATACAAATTCCACCGAAGTGCTGACGTAAAATATCATCAGTGGTCGACGGATCAAGGGTGAGAGTCCCCTTATCATCAGGTTAATCGTGGGAAGTTCTTGTGGTCTTCCTCTCCATGTAACACAAATGCAGATTAGTTCCATCAAAAAGTCCTCCTAAAAGGCAAAGTTCTCCCAATACTTGATCCAGGATTTCCCTTGTCTTCTGGATTGGGTTCAAAATGACAAGGCAACGAAGTTGAATATCGGTAGTCGTAAACCCGAAATTGGGTTGGCTGTTCAACGGTGGTTAAAAAATAAAATTATTATTAAAAAATACTTAATGAGTTAAAAATTTCATTAAATACGATTTTTTGCCAAATTTGTAAAAAAAGTCCATACCAGTCCCCCTCAGTCATACAAGACAAAACTAAGAGACAAAACAGGATTAGTTTTTAGATAGAACAGTAAATGAACTTGCATTGTAATGAACCAGGGATAGCATGGCTACATAACAGAAAAAGAAATACACTATAAAGTGTACTTGCACATAAAGTGGGAAGCATAACTATTAACAAATAAAGCACACAATTATATATATACATATTTAATCTTCTACAAGATGGCCAGACAAAACTAAATTATATCAGGTTTCCAGAGTAAAATTTCTAAACATTTTACAGAATTTCGTAATACATATTAACATAATATTAGTTATTTAAAAGTTTGCAAGAGTATTCATTTTTTCAATTGAAATTTATTTATTGTTAATTACATAAAAATTTCAGGACATAAAAAAAATTTAAATAAATAAATAAGATTTTTAATTCATGTTTAATAAATTCTGTATCGATTTTATTAAAAGGTCTTTATAAGTATAATTTGGTTTTAAAAAACAATTCTTGTTAAATATAGAAAATGGAAATAACTTAATTATTAATTCAAATAGTTCATTAAAATAACATTGTAATAATAAAAGTAAATGAGAACATCATTGTCTTTATAAGCTAATAATTAGCGAAAAATGTTTTAATGCCTAATAAATAATAGAATAAAACACACTCTGTGTTAAATTTTTGCTAATTATTTAATTGCTATTACTCCATTTCAGAGTAATTTGAGAATTTTCCTGAGACTTTCCAGTAAAGCATTCCCCCCTACAGCACGTTGTGGCCCAGGAAAATTACAGAGGTTAAGGCCATAGAGGCTACGATTTTGAGATCGCAACCGGGGATCGAACCCCAGTTCTTCAGAATGACAGTTCAGTGCCTTAACACTGAGCCATTGCAGATTTTCCAGTAGTATTTTGAAATTCCCTGAAAATGCCCAGTTTTTCCTGTTTTTAGAGAGAGAGAGAGAGAGGCCACCTTGTTCTGTGAGAGAGAAGGATTAAAGAAAAAAAAAAGTTAACTAAATTTATGTGAGAGAAAAAAACATATACGTGAATATTTTGCAGTAAATGCCAGCAACACAACAATAACTGATCTTCACAATAAATTATTACCTTTAGACTCCCTAAACTTGAGAATATCTATGTCTGGTTCTTCATCATCAGAGGACATACCATCTTGATGCTTCACACCAATCATTTGTCTTTCTCTTAGCTTCCTTCTTCTCATTCTAGTAAAAACAAAAAATGCTCAATTACATATCATTAGACAGAAAGGTAATGCAGTCCCCAAATTTATAGTCAAACCTCTTGCTATAATGAACCTGGATATAGTGAACACTCTGTTATGGTGAACATTCTAGGTGGTACTGTCTGAACTGCTGTTAAACTTATATTTCATAGTGGACCGCTAATAAATTTTTTATAATGGGATTGACTCAACAAAAAGATAAGTTTAGTGTTGATAAAAATGTGGGGAGAATTTCGAACACTAAGAAAACCCAAATAAGTTTTCCATTAACTTCTTTAGTCACTTGATAAAAAAATTGTTTTAATAATTTTAAAATGAAAATACAGAGTATTGCATTTTTTCAGAAATAAATTATTTTATAGTCCTTATATTTATTTTATTTACCAAACCTGAGAACATTTGGCATATTAAATAAATAAAGACTATTTTAAAAGCGAGAAGAATAAAATTTATTATTTCTATCATTGCCAGTCTTAAAATTAGATTTAACGTCAGACCGTTTCCTTGTCACGTCTAAATCGGCATTTAGTCTGGTTTTGGTGTATGCATAAGCTAAAAATGAATTAAATAGGTTGAATAATGGTTTGTGTTGAAATAAAAACGAATGAAAAAGAACTATTCTAAAACTTGAGCATACTTGTCAACATTGAAGAAATAAAATTACGGAGATTTTAATGACTGACCCAATTTTGGGTTTACGACCAGTAGTCGTCGACTACTGATGTTCAACTCTGTAGCCTTGTAATTTTGAACCCAATCTAGAAGACAAGGGAACTCCTGGATCACGTATTGGGAGAAATTTGCATTCTTAGAGGACTTTTTAGATGGAACTAAACTGCATTTGAGTTACATGGAAAGGAAATCCACAAAAACCTCCCAGGGTAAGCCTGGCGACAAGGGGACTTTAACACGTGATGCGTCTACTACTGAGGATATTTCACGTCAGTACTGTGGTCGGTGCAAGTCGAATGCAGAATTCGTATCGCTCAGTCATTGCTGGGATTTGAACCTGGATACACCTCATTTGAAGGCAAACGCTCTATCCCCTGAGCCATCTAGGCTCGACTTAAATAATTAACACTCAACTTACTGCAGTACAGGCAATAGCATCATCTGTTGAGGAATAAGAAAGTATTTTTGCCCGTAGTAGATATTTTATCACCAATTTTTTTTTTTAATTTCTTCAACGAATAGGGAGAAATTTGAGAATATACAGATAAACAGGAGATAGTCGTAAAATACAGGAGTCTTCCCTAAAAAACAGGAGACTTGGCAGGTATGCTTATTGTTGAATTTAGTTTTATTTTGAATTGAAAGAATTTTCATTAAAAATTCTAACGCAATTTATTCATATATCTATCATATGTACATATATCGTTTAATTACACTGGGAAAAATTTTTTTGCTGCATTTACGCAAATACTTGATCTTTCCTCATTCGGGTGGGGGGATATCCAAATCTAAAATTAGTTTTGCTCTTAAGAAATTTTTTTTATTTTTCAAAAGACATATTTAGTCTATTTTTGTTGAAATGCACAAGTTTAAAAGTGTTATATATAACAGGGGAGTTACATAGGAGTAAGGGTACATCATCAGGATTAAAATTATATAAGAAACCGTGCTCGAAAAATGCCGTTGAACGCGGCTAGGGGCGCTTCCCTCTCATGATCTGCTGAGAAGCCCACAAAGAAACAGTTCATGATATGGAAGCATCACTATTGGCGTATGACGATATTTCCAGGCAGGAGTAGTACTTATGCCATTTTAATCCTGCAATGTGCTTTAACTCTCCTAGAAGGTCGCAACATTTATGTGACACCCTATTAAAAAATAACATTTTTAAACTTGTACATTTTGAGAAAAAAAATAGACAATAAATGTCAGTTTTAAAAAAAACTGTAGCTTGGAGAAAGAAACAGCTTGCAGAGTTGAAATCAGCAATACAAAGGAATCTAAAATCAATTAAAAAATTTCATGCAACAAAAAAAATCAGGTGTTATTCATTTAGTGCTTTTCTCCCTTTCAAATTTTACAAGAATAACTTAATTATGAAAGAAATAATCAATTATTGACGGAATATAGTAACTATAGGTATAAAAAACCATAAGTGGTTAAAAAATCCTAACTGTCAGGCCCTTTTTGAAAAAAGCTGCTATAGGGTTCTAGTTTGATCAGGGTTTTAAGTTTTATACACATACAGGGTTGCTACTCAAAGAAAAGAATAAAATTCCCTACCTTTTTCAAGTTTTCCAGATATATTTTTAAAAAATTCCATTTCTAATATCGCATAATAAATAAACTTTTTTTAAAAAATGAAGTAACAATTATCAAATATCTATTTAAATACATCATGCATACCTTCTTCCCTCTCTTTCGGCAGCTCGACGAAGCTTTGCATCATCAGTAACATTCTTTTTTTCCAATAAAAATTCAGCATTCATACCTTTCATTATTTCACCTAATTAAACAAAGTATCTCAACGTAAAAAAATTAAACAAAAAAACTTATTTTCAAAAGTATATCTTATTAAAATGAAATGACCATAAATATCAAATATATTTTTCAATTTCAAGCATAGTTTTTATTTATGTTTCTCAAACTTTTCTAAAGGTTTTTAATTATTATAAAGTTAGTCATGTCAATAAATATATGAGAAAATCGGAATAAATTATTGAATGCTAAGTAGTCACAAAAAGTTTACAAGTATTTTATGAATTTTTTTTTATTTAATTTGCTATTTAAGATAAATATGTAAAAAAAAAATTTACATGCTGAAATATTTAAACTTTTGCATTTGGAAACTGTTTCAGAGAGGTTTTTATGACTGACATCAGAATCTAAACAAATATTTTCTGTATTTACTGAATTTACAGGGCAGGGGTCTGTCTAGGTTTTTCTGAAAGGTACCTATTTTGTGAAAATTTAGACATAATTTGTGAAAAATTAAAAATTATAATAAAATATCAACACAAAAACATGGTAAAAATATAGATTTAATGTTTCTTAACGGATACAAAAACAAAATTTTAAGGAAAAGTATTTTGTGAAGCTACCGTTTTTCCTAAAGTTGAATTTGTGAAACTACCGTTTTAAATAAAATTGAATTTGTGAAGGTACCGCTAAACGGTAGTAAATTCGGCCTGGACAGACCCCTGCAGGGTTCCTATTCTTTTAACAAAGCAAAAATTAAGGACTTTTTTTTGAAAAAATTAAGAACTTTTTTGAAAAATTAAGGACCTTAAAAATAGTATGATTGTTTATCATTGAATATACATATGCAATCAGTGACAATGTCAATTATTTACCTTTCTTATAAAAGATATTTAAAAAGTTATAAAAAATTAGATTTATATTCAATAAATTATAAAAAAACAATTTTATTACAATGCAAGTACCGATATAATTTTATTAATTAACGGGGTTTGCCAAAGTAGGAACAGGAATAGAACAGTACTATGAACAGAGAACTTTTGCCTACGCGGATTGGGTCTTATGTAAAAATATTTTTAGATTGTTATGAGTTAACGACATGTATGAAACTAATCCGTATTCCATTTCTAATGGTTTCATTAAAATTAAATTTTAAAATTAAAGTGCAGAAATTAAGATTCATATTTTTTTTTTTTTGTATATGAAGAAAAAAAAAAAGAATCAATAATGAAATTTGGAAAAAACATGAAGTTTTTTTATTTTACTGTATCACAATTTCAGTTGTGAGCAATTTTGCTTAATATTCAGTTATGCCAAAATAATTCTTTCTCTTCTATGAATAGAATGTTACATGGGTATATTTTAAAAGATTTAACACTAAAAAGTTCAATTAGACTTACGCATGAAAGTAGTTTTCGTATCTATGACATGTATAATTAAGTCCTATTTCAAATAAATACAGGCCCTACTAATATCTAAGCACCTTAAATCATTCTACTATTTTGACCATTAGGCTTTTAAATTCACTGTAATCAGTATCTTATAAAAAATTTCATAGAATAAAAATACAATTATGCTTGAGAAAATTCATAATTTTTAAACAAATATGCTTTTTATATTAGTTTTCGGTGGAATATATAAATAAAAGGGTCAAAATGATTTTTCAAAGTTATCAACACATTCCTATGGCCCAAAAATTGGTCAGGTTTCTTAATTGACAAATACTGATAAATTATTTATTTCTTCATCATTTACAGATATTTATTTGTAATATTTCTTTATCATCCTCTATCATTCTTAATATTATTCTCTACTATTATTAAGATTTTATATTTTATTTTTATCCTAAATTAACAGTTTAAAGCTGAAAGTGGTATTCATTTATTAGAAAGTAATCCGGTAATATTACCTTATCAGGTAATGTTTGTAAAAAGAATATTGAAAAGTTTGGAAAAACATATTGAAAACAGTATGCAACTTAACCATTTTAAAATTATTACTAAACAGCAAATGTTTTATAATTACTTTTATTATGAGCTTTACATAAAAAAACTTCCAGATAAAAATGCTATTAAGAAATTAAGAATTAACTTTACATAATATTACTAAACAATCTAGCAAGGAACATGGACTAATTTTAAAGCAACCAAAAATTGGAAGAATTTTAAAAAATAGTATATTAAGTTGCAATGTTAATTGAACAAAATGATTAAAAAAATCTAAATTTAAATTTTAATCTAATAGACATTAATAATAAAAAGTTTGGGATCTTTAAATTGAGTAGATTTAAATTTTTATGTAACAATCTGCTTAGTTTTCATTATGGATTCCAGTTCAAACATTTTTTTCTGATATTTCTTATCTTAGGGCTTTATGTTGTTCTTATAAGCACATGCGCTACCAGTAAAACTGAATTTCTTGAATTCTGTTGATTTTAAAGGTTAACGTGGGTCTTCTACTTAGAACTAACTGCCCCCCCCCACAAAAAATGGCCTGATTCCAAGTGCAGTATCCCCCTTGTCCACACACTATTATTTTATTTTGGAATGCTTCACTCTCCACATAAGAGTATCATTCTAGGCAAAAGGAATAATATATTAATGAAAGGACATGTTTTCTTGGCTGTAGCTCCCTCACACACATTCCTTCTAGTTTCTCTAAAATGCTCTACTCTTCATGCATGATCAAATTCTAGTTGATAAAAGAACAACTTTTTGTTTTAAATATTTTTGTAAGACTGAAAAATTGTTCCTGTCAACTACAGTGATGCTGAAAAATTAAGCACTTTATAAGCCTTAGTGCTTTTAAGGGGCCTTATTTTCCAAAATAAAAATTAAGCAGTTTTTAAGGACCGTGGGAACCCTGATTTAGTAGGTTTCAAAAAATCTTGTGTGGTTGAATATTAATTATATTAATAATATTAATTATATATTAATAAAAGAAAGATAAAATTTACAGCTACTGTTATATTACCTTTACAGTTCATAAAAATTGTAGTTTACATGAAAACAGCTATTATAGATGTATCTTACTACTAATATAATTCTTTAAAAAACTTTTACTTATCAATAATAATTGTAACCCTAAAATGAAAGAAAATGAAATAATATATTCTTTAATATGATTTCTACTGTCTATTTTCTAAACCTATGTTAGCAGCAGAATAGAAAGAAGAAGAAAAAAAATTTTCACTCCTCCTTTAATTAAGAAAATTTAAAAGAGTTGAATTAAATTTAAAGCAAAAGATTATGCTAGCAAATGACTACCTTTTTACAACACAGATTATATTATGACTAGCAGAGAAACAATACAATATAAATATTCTACAACTCTTGCTTAAATTAAAACAAAAAAAACTTCATATTTAGTTTTTTTCAATATTTATTGCTTAACCAGAATAAGGTTTTTAAAAACATAATTATTAAAATAAATAGAATTTTAATTTTTATTCACTTTACTTTGTTTTTACCATTTACCAGTACGTTTGAAAATAATGCCACAATCATCACCATTCTTTAGTGGTATGGAATTAGAGAATTCTACAAAACAATCTGGAAAGGTCATCTAAAAGCAAACAACTTTTTTTTTCTGCAGGTAAGATTGAAAATCCTCTTTTAGGTGCAGCTGTAGTTTTCGGCAAAGTTAGAGCAATCGTAATCAATTTCCCAAAGTCAAAATACGTGAAATGGGTATCATTGCCAACCTCTCTATTGCCAATGATACGAGAGTTTTTTTTTTAAGTAAGGGCCGTTTTAAAATAAAAATCAAACGAAAGAAAATTTTCATGAAGCAAATTTATTTTTTGATTCAACATACCTTTCTCTTTTATTTTTCAAAATAGTGGCCAAGTTTACTTTCATTCTTATCATACCTTACAACTAGATTTAAAATACCCTCTTCATAGTAACTTGCCACCTGCTCCGATAACCCAAATGCTACGACTGTTTTCGCGTCTTCGACATACTGGTTGCTGCCAAAATGATATTTGAAACATATTAAAAGATGAAAATCACTTAAAGCAAAGTCTGAGCTTTATTGAGGGGTGGTCCAAAAGAATAAAATAAAGCTCGGAACCGAGCTGTGGAGAGAGCCATTGTCATCGAGTAACACAATTTCCTGTCAGCATGCCACTAGGAAGCTTCATAAACTTTTCAAATCTGCTGGTGAATGTATGCAGCAGACAGCTTTTTTGCCAACTAAAAACGCATCACTGGCCAATATGCGACAGGCAATTTGATAAACATTTTAAAGACAGAAATGTGCATACAGGTTACCTACACAGTACAGTTGTTTCCAAGGAATGCCCGGACATGACACAGGAACTCGCTGTGACCCATTTGTCACCTATTAGGGTGACAACAAAACAGCTCTCTCAAAACTAACACAACAAAACAGCTCTCGTATATTACTCAAGGAAGCTGTTTGAAGGGATTATTTTTTAAGAGCAAACAAACAAAACAAAAAAATCTAATGAAAATTTGAAAAGGAGTTAAACTTAAATTTGATGCACATAATACACATTTAGAAGCATGTTGTTGAATTCTATATCTGAGAAAACATCGAAGCACATAATTGAAAATTTTATATAGTAATGTAAAAGCATTAAATTCATTAAGGGAAATAAAGCCTTCAAAATATAAATGTTTTGTTACAAATTTAAGTAAATAAATTATACAATTAAATAAACAGTAATTAATCAAAAGTAAATAGATAACTCACTGGACAAAGAAGCAAATTCATCTGACTGATCACGAGTATCTAACTGACGACGCAAAGCTAATTTTTGAGCTCTTTGTTTATAGAGATCAAGTAACCTATCATCCAATAAATCAATGTGGGCAACCTGAAATAATATTCAAAAGTGAAGAATTCATTATTTAAATTTTTTAATACAGAGTATGAAGTATAGGTTAAAACTCTGCCGAATTATATATTTTTAAATATTAAAAATATTTGGCTCATTCAAGCAGAATCATGCATTAGTTAAACAAATTGTGCTTTAATTTTTTTTTCTTCAGTATGTGGATGACAAAATGAAGAATTATGATTAGTTAATATCTCTCCTCTACAAGCTTCAAAAAAGAAAATAGAAAAATGCCAACAGTTGATGTATATTAGATTCGATATTAAAAACTGTTCTAAAAAAATTGAGTCACAATTAAAGGCAAGTTTTCTGGATTTCATAAACATTAGCAAGGCACAAAATCAATAGTCTGTTGATCCACTAAAATTTTACTTGAATCGCCATAATTATGTGTAGTCACTCCCCAGTCCACCAATGGAAGCTGCTTTACTGTTTTGGTTTTTTTTATACTCGGTTTCACGTTTTGGTCTGCGTTTGCAAGAAAATAGCAAATTTCATTATAATTGTAACATTATCCATTTTCAGAAACGTAATTTTTCATTTAAATTCACTTTATTTAGATCTAATAGCAACATATCCATGGACTAGTAAAAATATGTAATAACTAGCAATAAGTTTCAATTACGAGTCCTTAATTTCTTAATTATTATCCCAGATTAGTCAGACTGTATACTTGAGTATAATTGATGTCGCTGTAACATAATGTCCTTTTATAGCCGGTGTTAAACAGCCGACCTAATTTAGGGTTAACGGCTACTAATGTCCAACTCCGTAGCCTCGTAATTTCGAACCCAATACGAGAGAACTCCTGGATCAAGTATTTGGAGAAATTTGTCTTCTTGGAAATTTGCCTTTTTGATGGAACTAACCACATTTGCATTACATGGAGAGGAAAACTATGAAAACATCCCACGATTAGTCTGAAGGCAAGGGGATCTAACCCATGATCCATTTACCACTGAGGATATTTTACCTCAGCATTGTGGTTGGTGTGAGCCAGGTGCAGAATTCGTATCCAACCCGGTTCACCTTATTGGAAGGCGAATGCTCTATCCCCTGAGCCATCACGACTCTCTGTAACGCAATGAAAGTAATTCCTACAACTTTTCAAAGACGTCACCAATTTATAAAGAAGTGTTTCGACTGTATCGATGCTGCCTAAAGAGAGTAAAAATTATGAAAAAAAAACAAACATTTTCATTTCGCTGCCAAACGTAAGATACACTGATTTAATAAGAAACATAAATGTACTGCTCTTATAGAATTATGTGTCCTATAAATGCTGTTCTATGAATTGCAACATAAATATGAGACCCACCTTTAAATCAAGACATTCAACCAAGTCTTTCACATACCCGCTCATCTGCTGATAAAGAGAATATGCTGCTGCTCTAGCTGGGCCTTCCTCAGTTGATTTCCTCACAACTTCTATATTTTTAATATATTCTTTCTCATTGGTCTCAACTTCAACTTGGTGTGCTTCATGCTGGGCTTTCAATGCAGATAATCTATGGAAAATAAGATTCGATGAACTATAATAGTTTTAAAAAAAGTCTTGTCTTTTGCAAACTAGTTGTACAACATAAAAATATCATTTAGATGAAAACACATATTTTTTGGCTAATACACAAATCTGTAATACTCTTTGTTTAACACACACGCCAGTTTCTCACAAATCCGTATTTTGGCTTGGACACTTTACACAGTATTAAGACTTTGAGATAACAACGTCTCTCATTGCAGTGCGACCATTGCCAGCTTGGTGACAAAAGCCGTATTATTCAATGCAATTCATTCTAGAAGTCTTCAGACTCTAGATTTGTTAGGAACTGAAATATTTTAGAATTTATTAGGGTGACTTTTTCCCCACAAAAACGTTAGACGATGAACCATTTTGGCTTTGGCAAATGAATTAGGCACCTTCTTTTAATACAGAATCACATAATTTCTAAAGGACAGTAAAAAAATTCTCATTTATTGAACATTATTACAAAGAAAAACAGATGTGAAAAAATTATAATTGTTAAAAGTATTAAAAAGGTACTATCTCTAATATACCACAGTACAGTAGAATAGAACTGTGGTGTACAATAAAGACATTTATACTTACAGGTTTTCTAATTACAGTCGTACCTCTAACACAGTGAAATCGGCAGGACTATCATAATTATTTCATGTTAGAATTTCGTCGTATCCGATACATCGTGAAAAGAATTTATTACATATTTTTAATGCATGTTCTATACTACATTAACCCTATCAGAAAAATAACTTGGGCCCTCATTGGACCAATATTCATGAATCTTGGCTCAATAAGGATTCAAAGAGCCTTTATTTTCCTGATATTAGAGCTAAATAGAATCGTTCTATTTTACCGCCACTTTACAACCAATATCGCCCCTATATAGGATTATCGGATTCACCCGATATTTTAAATTCATTCATCAGCCAATATAGGCCCTATAAAGGCTGATATTGCTCCTATATAGGACCAGTATTAAAAAATCTTGACATCCCAATATTGGTTCTTTGGCGCATGTTCACATAGGACCCATATTGAGCCAATTTTGAGCCCAACTGGGAGCCAAGGTAAAATTGTTGCTAGGGAATGTATGCAAACAAGGAACCAAACAAATTAAAATAAGCTTAAAAGTTTTAACTACTTTATTTTAACTATTTCTAACAAAAGAAGTAAAAAGAAGTAGCATATCTCATAATGAATGATTAGTATTTTATTCACATGCTTAATATCTCTGCTGTGTCCAGTTTCATCACCGATAATCAGCTGGAAAATTTCATGCTGTAAAATACAACAATAACTGATAGCTGAATCATGGACCAAACATGTATTCGTGTAAATCGATACTTTGTGTTTATCAGTTTCGTGTTCAACTGCAAATGAAAAAAATCTAAAAATTTGTCGCAGTTTTCCATTGTTAACGGTGCATTTTTATCGGCTGGAAAATCACATGGTAGGATCCAGTTTTCTCATATTAATTTTCATATTGGTTTTGTTGCCATCAGCATATAACTGACAAAAGTCATAAAGGTACTGTTTTAGTTAAAATATCTTTGTATCACTAATTTAAAGGTATTTACTTGTACTGTTATTATTGCGTTTTTAATTTTTTTAAAATTTTTTTTTTAATTAAGAATTAAAGGATTATTCTTATTCTTATTAGAATAATGTAATTCTTTGTTACACTTTAAGATAAAGTTATTTGAATCGGTGTCCGATCTCAATAGCCATTTTACAATTATTATTTTTTGGTGCAAATTATATGAATATACTAATATGAATTAAGGTTAAAGAGATTCGTTTAATGATTTAGAACTTAACTTTTAGTTTCATGCACAAAGTGATGAGTGCAAACATTGTATTTAAAATATATGGGTTTGTTTGGTAAGCAAAAATATTAAATTACAGTTGTGAACTCACCAAATTTGTATACTTTTAATTAAAAATGTTATAGATATATATAGTTAGATTTAAAAAAGGATTGATTTATGACCACTAATATATATTAATAGTATCATAAGGAAAATATTTGGAGGTGGCACGAGTGTTCTTTTTAGTACATATATGTTTAGTTGAATAATTTCAACTGGTTTGTGCCAAGAAACAACTGGTTTGTGTCAAGTAATCATCGGGGTTCGTGAGCGTAAGTGAACAGGTGGCTTATTTCCCTAGTTTAATAATAAAATGATAGGATTGTTAACCCAAATCTTCATTCTGCATATTTTATTACATGTTAAAAACAAAAAATGATCAATATTTAACATACATTAATGAAATAATTTTTATTTTCTAAGCAGATATGACAATCCACTTTAAAAGGCCTTCAGTTATAGGACACATCTTTTGCAGCATGTTAAAAGCATTTAAGCATACATTCCTCACTATTACAGCTGATGTTACCCAATTATTCATTCATTTTATGACCTTGCATTATTAAACCTTACATTTATTTCAATTAAATTCATTCCAATTACTGCAGTGGCAACAATTCTGAAAATGTACCGTTGAATTAGTTACTGGTAATAACCGATTGGAATACGTTTCATTTCAAAGTAAAATAATATAAACAACTGATTGTCATTAACAACTATGATATTTCAGCATTTGAGTAATTGATAATAGTCAAATAATACAGCTTAGCCTCTAGATGGGATAGCTCTATTAAACAGAAAACAAAAAAGTATCCATAACATTGTGTTGCTATTTAAAGTAGGAAAGTTCAATAAAAATAAGGATGTGTATTACACTTTATTTAAGTCACTAATTGTTTTGAATAGTTTTACTCATAGTTTAATGATTATATACTCATAAAATCGAACTAGAGCAAAACATTTAGTTACTCATAACTTATGTTACTTCCAAGAATTAAAATGAATGACGCATTCTTTTGTTACAGCTTTATGTTAATGCTGACCTTCAATATAACATTTTCTGGTTTTTGTGCATGTCAATCAAAATTTTTTAATTTATTGCTCAATCAATGAGTCAATAGTAAAACTAAAGAATTCACTTATATAAAAAAAAAATTTCTACTTGATTGAAAAAAAAATGGAAACATCTAGTTGAATGTCACATTCAAATATCTATATAATAGCTGAAACTTCATTTTGCTTGTTTTCTTGGGAAAAGTTCACAGAATTAAAAATTTCCTACATCACCCTTCGATATACAGTCAAACGCTATAGTGAACACGGTTTATAGTGAACTCCCGGATATTGTGAACAAAATAATTAATGAATCCCGTGCCTTGCTATACACGGATGTTATCTTTTGTGGATATAGTGAACCAAAAAAGTGAGGAAGTTGGATATAATGAACTTTTTTCGGTCTTCAACTGATTTTTTTTGTAATAATTTTGAAATTTCTACATCAAAAAAAATACATATACCGATTTTCAAAACCATCTATAGAGGAGAACGTAGCGATAGGCATTTTTTCTTGTTTGCTTCTTTTATCTCACTTTCCCATCCCTAAACAAACAAAATAGATGTTTCCAACCCAGGCAGACGATGCCCCTGTAAGGTGTCAGTCGGATCAACATGCATTTTCTGTCAGAGAGAATGAGCAATTATTCATTATTGGTCAAAGGGTTGAGCACTAATATGTGTTGATAAGGTCCTCATTGCAACTCCTTTTTGCTCTCAGTTTAGTTTAAAAAATCTTGCAAACAAGTGTTTCAAATTTAACTATGGCGAGCAGTAAACGTAATATGTTCTCCATTTATGATAAAATGGGCATAATCAGAAAAATTGAAAATGGATACAATCAAGCTGATATTTGCAGAGAATATAAACTATCCAAATCTGCAGTTTGCAACATATGGAAAAATAGGCAATTAATAATTTTTGCTCGTGAAAAAAATTTAGATGGCAGAAAAAAGTTGAGAAATGCAGTTCACAAGGATATTGAAGAAGCATTACTGAAGTGGTTCACCAATCGAAGTATCTGGACAAATGTCGATGAATTTGCTAGGCGATTTTATGAGACTACTTTTATGCGCTCGAATGGCAGGTTAGACAGGTTTAAAAAGCAGAATAACAGAAATTCAGGAAAAATTATCTGAGAGTCGGGAAGTGTTTCCATATCGGACAATGAGAATTGCTTATCAGCTAAAGATTACTAATTTTTTTTTGACCGCAAGACAAAGAGTAATGAAAAATAACACATTTTTTGCTACTACATAATATTTTTCAATCATTTATTTGAATAATGTGTAATAAAAGGGAAGAGTTTAGGAACCATTAGTTAAATTGCCTGCGTGACAGATATAGTGAACTCCCGGTTATAGTGAACAGAAATTTTGGTCCCTTGAAGGCTCACTACAGCGGGGTTTGACTGTATTATAATTTCCTACATTCATTCTAATATTCTACCTATCTATTAAATACTAATGGCACATTGATATAACCTTAAAGTTTGGCAAATTAATTTTAAAAGATCAAGATACAGTCTAACTCATTTATAACGAGCACAAAGGGAACGTAACATGCACTCGTTAAATCTGAGTGCTCATAATAAACGGGTCCTTAAGGCAGGGGTGCAACCAGAAGAGGGGGGGGCTTGGGAAGTCAAATTATTAAATTTACTTAAAATTTTTACTAATACTTTCTTACTTTATTACATTAATTAATTTAATTAAATACTTTTCTTAATTTAATGACAACTGTTCCCCCCCCCCCCAAAACGAACTCAGAATATCCAAATTGTTCAGCAAATTTTTCTGCTTGCACTTTTAAAATAGGTCCACTCATAGGTAAATCAGCACTACGTTGCACCTTCATCCATTTCAATAACGCTTCGTCCAAATCATCTTTTGAACACTTCTTTAGTCGTTTACAGTCTGTTTTATTTTGGTCGTATGCATCCATTAACTTGCCTTTGTTTTTTTAGCAGTGTGGAAACAGGAGATGAAGACAATCCATACCTTTTGCAGATTTCAACATTTTTAACACCGTCATCCAACTCCCGTAAAATTTTTACTTTTTCGTTAACCGATAAAGCTTTAGATTAGAGCGATAAGGGTAATTAAGTTTCAGTTTGCGTTTTTTTTTTTTTTTATTTCTCGCGCATTTCTTATCGTTTTGAAAAAAATATAAGACAAAAAGATTAGAAAGATGAGAAAAAAGATTGCAAGACAGAAAAATATTCGCTACTCGATTAAACCGGGTCTTGCTCGTTAAAAGCGACTTCTGTTCCATAGACTTAACATTGATCCGACCAAATATTCTCATTTTCCTAGGTAAATCCGAGTTCTCATCAAATCCGAGCCTGTTATAAACGAGTTCGACTGTAATACAAAAATTATTACTATGAAATATAGACACATTTATTTTAGGGGAAACAGAAACATTTCTTATAAAAGGGCGATAAAATTATTAAAGTTTGATTAAATACAATTTTAAAAAAACTGTAACAACATTAATTAAATGTATATATACCATCTCTTAAAAAAAAGTAAAATTCTTTTTTAAAAAATACTATGATTAAAATAAAGACTTTTAAAGAAGATGATTTTTCATTTTTTGCATAAACTGAAAATTCTGAATTGCATAAGAAAAAGTCACAATAATAGCAAAATATCTTGAAACATGAATATTTTTATAAAATAAGAAATACCTTTCTATTAACCGGGCCTTTATGTCTGCTGTAGTTAAAACTACTCCTTTTGGTTTCAACAACTTCTCTGGTACAGGTTGAGCAACAGTTACAGCAACATGTTGATTGGGGTTCAAATATGGAGTAATATCAACTTGTGTATAAAGTTGATTTTCAGGTAGCTGAGGAGTTTGTCCAGGTGCCACCTAAAATATATTTCGTAAGCATATTCTTAAATTGCTTCATTTTATTTACATCATTTTATATCAGCAAATTTTGCTACCAAAAATACATTATAAATATTACTTATATCTGGAAATAAAAGATAATATATCTGCAATAAATTATTGAGAATTATGTGCTTTAAATATACTAAGCATTTAGCACAGAATAATTTTTAACGAAATAGAAAATATTTCGTTAAAAATTATTTTTAGTAAACCAGTTAAGGAAAGAAAAAAAGTACTTTGTGAGCATTAATCGCATGGCTGAAACTAAATATTCTTACATTTAATTTAAAAAGAAAGCAATTAATAAACTTCATATAAAAATGAGTACATAAAAATTTAGTTTAGCTACAAGGCTGCAAAAATTAAAAATAAATAACTGAATATAGAAGCTGATGGAATGGGTAAAAAGTAAATTTTAATGTGAGTATAAAGCATGTAAAAAAATTGTCATAAAAAAGATAAAATTAAATTAATAAGTTATAAGCACAGAATTGTAATTTGTAAGAGAATGGAACTTATATTTTCAAATGTGTTTGTTAGGCAGAATATTAAAGCTGAGTATGATATTGATAAGCTAAAAAAATTTTATTTATGTAAATAAGCAAAAAATTTAATTTATTTTAGAAATATTTCTTGATAATATTAAGATGCTCTTCTATCTGTAATGTTAAAATAAGTTGTTTTTTTTTTTAAATCAATAAGTAAAAACTAAGAAATATAGTAAATATTTAATTCATCTTGCTTCAAAAGCTCAGATATATTTGATAAATTTAGAATATAAAACTTCTTTTACCACAATTGAGTATTTTTTAATTAAATCAATAAAAAATATCAAAGAATTGCGAATTAAGTTAGATATGTAGATTTTTATGATACATACCTTTGCAATTAAATTCTAAAAAATAATGAATGTAAAGATTTTTAGTAGTAATATATGCATCTTAAAATAAATTTTTATTTTAAAAAAATCAATAATCAATAACAAAGGAAATAGTTCAAAGAAAAAAATTAAAATTTAATTATAATTTGACATATATTAATTTGCATGATAAGACTACCCCACCAAAAGGCATTAAAAACATTATCATAAAATATTATGGAACTTTTTTTAAAAATTTAATACACAGACACAGTTGGCACATGCTAAAGATAGAGGATTTTAGCAAAGTAAGCATTTATGAAATGATTGTACATTCTTTGCTTCAATAATATGAAGTTTAAAGTTATAATACCAATTGTAGTAATAATACAACAGGCATGAGAGTAGTCACAAAGTAAAACAGAGCAAATCCAAGAATGAATATACAATATATATATGTATCTAATATCAAAATGAAGATAAAACAAAGGAAAACTACATATGTATGAAAAAAGGGGGGAAGAGAAAAATAATAATAATAAATAACAAACTGGAGAAGAAAAAAAGATAAAATTTTTTTTAAAAAAATCCAGAAATTAAAAGATATAATCTTTTCATCAGTCCACACGGTTATATCAACAAAAAAGAGTGCTTTCTGATATTGTATCAATATCGCCAAAGCAAAATATATTAATACAATAGTGGGAGGAGCACTGAAAAATTTTTTCTACAAAATTACAACAAATAAAATAGAACACAATAAGTAAAAATAACACGTAAAAACAGAAAATAAATTTTACGGATTTTTAAAAAAAATTTTTATCCTTTTTTACCCCCAGTTTGTTTTTTTTTTTTTTCATTATTATTTTTCTCTTCCCCCCCCCTTTTTTTCATATGTCTGTAATTTTCCTTTGTTTTATCTTCATTTTGAACTTATCTAATGAGTTCTGCTTACTTGCAGCTTATGCGCAATAAATGAAACTTATTGTTTTTCTTAATTTTCCTCGTGTTTTTTTGTATTTATTCATCTTGTCACGCACGTTATCACATGCATGATTTTAAATTGAGAGAATATGAATCCCGATATGAGGCTTTTAAATCACGTGAATATGAAACTATATATCGAATTTTAAAAACTGCGAAAATACAAATCATGACATGTGATTCTTAAATCGCGCGAATACAAATCACAATGTCTAATTTATAAAGCACGTATAAATACGAAAATCGATGTTTGATATTACAACAGCAAAAACGAATCACGACATTGGATTTTAGGCTCGTTTGATTAGGAATCGCTACATATGGTTTAAAAAGCGCGTAAATACAAATCGCGATATTAGATTTTTAAATCTCATAAATAAGAATCGCAATGTACGATATTTAAATCGCCTGAATAAGAATGACAATGTTCAACTTTCGAATTTTAGAATTTTAAAAAATGCGAAAATACAAATCATGACGCGTGATTTTTAAATCGCGTGAATACAAATCACGATGTCTAATTTATAAAGCACGTATAAATACGAAAATGGATGTTTGATATTACAACAGCAAAAACGAATCACGACATTGGATTTTAAGCTCGTTTGATTAGGAATCGCTAAATACGGTTTAAAAAGTGCGTAAATACAAATCGCGATATTAGATTTTTAAATCTCATAAATAAGAATCGCAATGTACAATATTTAAATCGCCTGAATAAGAATGACAATGTTCAACTTTTAAATCAGGTAAATACAAAAATCGATATTTGACAATAAAATTGTGATTTTAAAAATGCATAAATACAAAACGCGATATTGGATTTTCAAATCTTGTAAATAAGAATCATAATGTACGATGTTTAAATAGCGTAAATAAGAATCGCAATGCGAAACTTTTAAATCAGGTAAATATGAAAATCGATTATTGATATTAAAATCGCGTGAATAAGACTCTAGACATTTGCAGAGTCTGGACTTGGGATTTCTAAAAGGCTTGTTTGTATTGTTTTTGTTAAGACATAATAAATAAAAATTTACAAGATTAATTGAATGAGTAAATAAATATTTTCACTGCAAATCCACATCTATTATATTTATTTTTCTTTTGCTTTCACACCAGACAACAGGGTCATGACGTCTGAATTGCGAAAATACGAGCTATCCGGCGGACGAATAAAAATACGGAAAATCTTATTTTCTGTGCGTAAAAGCGGAGAAAATAGCTAAAATAAGTAAAAATATGGAAGGGTTAGCAGCTAGAAGGTAGTTCGAATTTTATGTTTATCTTTGAAAATCGTAAATAAATATACTTATTTTATTTCAACAACTGAACTTTCAAAAAAAAAAAAAAAAAGCGGGATATTTATTAAAAAAACGAAACTTTTAGAGAATCAGAGTTTTTGATAAAAAGGCTGAAATTCGAGAGGCAAAAGCGAAAAAATCTCATTCCTGTATATAGATCAACCAGTTCTATCCCAAGGAAATGATTTTTAGAGATACTTCAAAGGGAGGAATGAGGACTTCAATACTTTCGCTCTGCAGAAAATTAAATTCCTCATAAAATATTTTAACTAGCTCAAAAAAAATTTTTGCGGAAATTAGCGGGAAAAAATGGAAGAATCACATTTCTGATACAAGCATTCTTTCAAAATTGTTTTACAAACTAGCAAATTATATTTTACCCAAAAATTAATTGCAAACAAAGTCTGGAAATAAAGCAAAGAGTAAAAATAGTTAAGTAGTTAATTAGAAGCTCATAACAAAACAAAAATTAAACATAACATGTATTTTAAATTCAACTAATTATACACAAGTATTTACTAGATATTTTTGTCAACAATAAACAGTTAAATAAAAGCTTTTATAAAAGATTTAAAATGTAATTCTCATATTATTTATCTGTAGCACTTTTATTAGGATTTAAACTCAAATAGGTTTATAACTTGAATGAATAATTCCAGAAAACTCAAACAGAAAGAAATTCTTTTGATAATGTAAAAACTTCATTTGCTTCAAATATTATAAAGGTGAGAAATTTTGTCATTTGAGCACTCAAAAGCAACTTAAGCTATATCGCACAAACCAGGCGCCATTGAAAATTTAGAATAAAGGAGCACGATAGATATGAACATTATCAAGAATTTGATAAATTATATGTTGCCGCACATTTCTAGAACCTTTTTAGAAACCTTAGTTTTAATAATACCAAAATTCTTTCTACCCCTGTCATATCAGCTCATTTTGATACTCTAGAATCTTAATTACAACATGAGTTTCTCACCAGTTCTCCATAGTGCTTGGAAATGCACCTGCTTTGATTTGATTCTCTTAGCTATCGCGTTTTTTCAATTTTGTTTTTTACCCTTATTAATTTTGCATTTTTTGTTAGCAACTGTGTAATGATTTATTTTCCTCATTCCGTACTGATAAGTCTTGAGAATGGGTGCCTATTTTTGAGAGCTCAAAACATTAGATTCAGTGTCCTGACCAGTTCAACACACCAGACAAAACAGCAAATCAAAACAGGCATAGACTTGTACAATAGTTCTTACTGTGATGTTTATGAAAGAGTTTCAATGACAGAATGCAGCATTTTTGTTTAAAAAATCCTTGAGTCAGGAACTAGGTGTAATTATGAGTGTTCAATAACTTCAATGATTTTGGCAGTCGAGATTTCACTCTTCCCAGCCTTGGCAAATGAGATTTTGATATCCAAGTTTTTGTAAATTGAGAGTTTAATCTCTACAGTTTTATCAGTGAAAATTTTATATTATACTTCAATATTGGCAGTTTGACATTTGCAGTTTTGTCCAGACTTAACTCATTTAGAGACTTAAGAGTGAGTAAAGGTCAAGCAAGTTATACATCAGTTTAACATTGCAAATTAATGCAATAAACTTATCAGTGCAAAGGGTATTACAGAAGAACCTTGATTTAACAATGCTCGTCAGACTAGAGAAAAATGTCTTTAAAAAATGGGACGTCACTATAGTTGGGACATAAAAATTTCCATGAAAATAAAAAGTTGTGTATTTGTACATATTTAATTATATTTTGAAAAATTCTTAAATACAACTTAAAACTTAAAAGTTATTTAAAAAAGAAAGATAAAGAAATAAAAAAAAGCTAACATTTTTGCATGTTTAATGTTAAGTACACAATGAATTTTTCGAAAATTTTAAGGCATTTATTTCTCTCTCTTATTCTCCATGTCTTTTGAGTAAAATTTTCAATCTCTGCAGCCTAACTACTGCTTCATTGAATGATCCGAAGAGTCTTCTTCATCACTACTAGATTCTACAATTTCAGTGGATGAGATTCACATATCATCAGATCGTTATCACATTGTGAATAGTCGGTATCAAACTCAGAATTCTGTTCTAAAAGGCTATCAGTGTTTTCTTAGGTAGGAACTGGTATAAAACTACCTTTACTGAAACCATTAACACACACAAACCACCACACTCACAAAAAGACTGTTAATTAACCATTAACAGTCTTTCATGTATGCAGCTACTAGTCATTTGGTGAAAATTATCATCTAACAATTGGGTAAAAGATGACTTGGAGAGTCAGTATTTCAGGGAAATTGTATTAGAAGATGTTCTAAATATGTAGATTTTCTTTTTCTTTTCTCCTTTTTTTTGCAATATCAATATAGGATATGGAAAGGGGCCAAGCTACAAAGACGTTAAAAGCAGAAATACGGTATTTATTAGTTATTTTATGTTCTACTGCTATACACAGAAATCATAGTAAAAACAAACTTACTCGTAATCTTCGTCCAACAGTGACCTAAAAATCTCCATTTTAGTATGGATTCATATATTTAGAGGTATCCTAATTATGAATTTCTTTAAATTCAAATTATGCAATGAATAAAAAAGCTATAAGATTAATATTTCCTTGGAAACACTTTATGTAAAAATTATTTGCATGTAAACAGAAAACTCTAATCATAAAGTTAAATTTGAACTATCTATTCGATATTTCAAAGAAAATGTGTGAAAAAAACACCTAAAATAATTAAGAAATAAAAAAATAATCTAGTTTCTTTACACCAACATAAACACATTTCATCCAATGAAATAATAACATCATTTGAAGTAAAGACAAAAATTTATCAATTACTTATAAAAATAAAACAAATGTCATGAAAAAATTTTTTAAAAATTAAACTAAAGTTAAAATTCTTAAAAGTATTACTCTCTCTATTTCTCAATTTTGCACCAAAAGCCAATTATATGTAGTAGATACACTTTATTTAGGTTGCACGGGACAAGTTCGGCAAACGGGCTATTAGCAATGGTCTGGAAAACATATTTGAGGATGGCCCAAAGACACGCTATCACAATTTTGATTTTCTGCAGAGGGTAAAGATGACATGAGCGCAATGTCGAGCACTTTAAGGTAGAACAATTTTGAGAGAACCAATAGCACACAACCATTTCCAGGCTGATCAAAGTGATCACCCACCCGCTCACTGACCGCCACCAATTTGATTTCGGTAATCCACTGGGACGTCTTACGACCAGTCCACTGTGGGATGGAAATTATGAAGCATTGAAAAGCTTCACTAAAAATCTAATATTGAGCAAAATGTTTAAAAACTTATATATTTATAAATAAATAAATATTGAATGAACACCATTCAGTAATTTTTGAACATTAGCTGATAGAAATGATTAATATAAAATAAGTGAACTTCAATAAGAAACTCTCCATTACTGTTTAAAATCAAATCATAATCAAGCCTATACAGGTTATTTCGCTGCTTAATTAGTTTAAAAGGTTGAGGTTTTACCATAAATTGAAAGTTATAAGCCAAGAAGAGGAACACCAAAAAATATAACAGTAGGAAGTTAAAGACCAAAATCTTATTTCAAAAACTGTGTAAGCAGTATTTTTTATTTTAATCATATCATAAACAAACATTACAGATAGTATCTAATAAGAATTATTAACATCACGATTAAAGTACAAAGTACACAGAAAAAATTTAACATAAATATATACCTTAATGTCATAACATAAAGTCACTGTTCCAACTACATTAAAAGTCATTAAAAAAAATACAGAGAGAAAAATTTAACAATAGAGTTTAAACAAACCTGTACAACACCAACGCCTTTTTTTATTTGCTCTCTCTCCCAGCGATCCAGTTCAGCAGCATCTTCTTTTTCCAATTCAGTAGATTGCCCTGCAAAAAGGACGATATTTAGGAGTGGTCAACAGTAAAAAAGTTATAAATCACTTTATAACAAAAATTAAAAACAATTGAACTGATATTTAATAACTTAGTAAATTATTAAATTTTAAAGCTTAAAAAGAAACAGCTACTAAACAATAATGCATTGTTTTATACTTAGAAACAAACACCTACAGTGAAAACTTCAAAAGCTTTAGCCACAGCAACATTCGAACCCAAGCTATTAGCTATCCTTTCAATTCGTTAAATATAACATGCATGTATACTAAACCAATATTATTCTACAATTTACTCTTCTACAAACACTGTCTGTTAATATCGTTGACTAATGTTTTTACGTACTTTAATGCCATCTATAGCTAATTTAAAGAAGGGTAATAATCTTACTTTAGCTAAAGCCTTCAGAGTTATCACTCGTTTTTTTGCATGGAACAATGTGCTTTTATTGCTCAGTAGCAATTATTTTTTATTAATATGAATGTACAGTGGAAACCAATAATGCTTCCAATCATTTTTTAAATAAAGTCATCAAAATACAGTTAAACCGTGATTCATCATTCCTGCTTCATTTGCTTTCCTGAATGTCATATGTATGAATGATTCCTTCACACATGTCTTTCTTATTAAGTTAATAATACAATGCATAGACTGTTTTTTAAACTCAAAGAGTCTTACATCTATCATTCATAAATTATAACATTCAAAAATTTTATCAACTTTTAAAAGTACTGAAATTATTTCATTTTGGGAGAAAAACAGTAACTGATGAAGAAAAGACTTTTTCATGCCTCAAATAGCATTTTTGCACAAATTGATATAAATGAAGTTATCGTGATGTTTGAACAGTGTAAGAGTACAACTTCAACAGTGCCATCTATAATCAAAATCTTACAATACTAATGAAGAGGACAAAACAGACGTACAACCAGTGCCAACATTTGCAGAAGAATTTGAAGCCTTCAAAAAAATGAGGAACTATCTTCATTCACCGAATTTACAGAAAATGAACAATAATCTGTTACAAATGTCGAAAATTTATTGTTTGGGCTAAGAAAAAAAAGTGTGTTCAAACTGAAATTTCTAAATTATGCTGTTGTTGTCGTCGGCCATTAAGTCACAGGGATACGATTGTTCTTGTTTTCCAGTGGCCCCATCCACGGCCAAGAATTTGACTTCTGCCACACCCGTTTATAGGGCGGACTCATTCATACTTCCATTTATTCCTCCACAGATCATAATTTTAATCTGAACCAGAGACCAATCAATCTCCAATTCAGTACCCCCAGGCAAGTAGATTTCTTGGGAACATGGAGGACTTTGTGACCCGACAGGTTTAAAGTGCACCAGTAACCAATTACTACACAGGGAGTCTTCGGCTGGCTGGATGCGAACTCCCATTCTCACAAACGTTAGTCCAGCGCCATGCCAACCAGGCTATCTAGGCTGAAATTTCTAAATACTTTAATTAAATAAATCTGTTCATTTACCTTTCTTTTACATAGTCAATATTTTTGCAATATTTTGCTTTACTATTTGTCATGCAGTTTTAATTCACTATTTGATATTTTAATGTTGACCCACATTCCTCCTATCGCTCACAATGAAAGAACCATTAAAAACGATCCATTGAGATTCTGCTGTATTGTGAAAACTCTTAAAATAATTCTGAAATTAACAACTTATAAGCGGGTATAATATTTCGAAAAAATGAAGTTATATTAAATTAAAGACTATATAATCACCTTTTTGAAGAGAAAGAAATGTTTCACGCATTTTTTGTCTATCAGCAGCATCAGTATTAACAGTAAAACTCAAGCGAGATGGTTCGTCATCGTCGTCACTTCTGTCATTATCGTCATCTCTGGAAACAAATACAAAATGTGAGAATATTTTCAATATTTTAGAACATTGAACACTTGCTCATCAACTTCTTAGAAATACTTACAGGGAAAATGGACTAGGGAAATTCAGTTTGAGATTAAACTTGGCATATTTTGAGGGTGTTCACCCCTTGTGCACTAGTCAGCCAATTTCAAGAAATATCCATTTTAAAATTGAAGCATGTATATCCTAAAAAAATCTTCATTTTGATAGTGATGCAACAGCTTAGTGGTAAGAAACTTGCCCAACTACAAGATAATTGGAATTCTAATGATGATTTTCAATAATCTCATTAATCCAATCAAATAAATGCTTTTTTCTTACAAATGGTATCCATTTAAACATTATTTTATTTAATTAGCAGATTTTTTTTTAATTATAAAACATTACTTGACCATAAAATTACCATATTTATTTTTTTATTTTTTTTATTTTTAATAAATATTTTTCTCTTTACAAATAGAATAACTTTAAAAATAATTTTTTTAAAATTTTATTTATTGATTTTTTTTCAGTTTCCAGATATTACCTGACATTTAAATTTTAGCGATAGTTCAATCGTCCTATAAAATGATATTAGTTAAAATAAGCTAAGTTAATTAAAATAAGTTAGATGGTCTCACACACGGTGATGCTTATTATTACAGACAGGGGGAAAAAAATCAACTAAAACGTTTGTGAAATTTTGCAGAGTTAACTGAACAAAAATAAGTTCTTGTGAAGACGATATATTAAAATAAAAGCAACAGTTAATTGTCAATTTCCATGGTCAACTTAAAATAGTATAATAAAATATGGCTACTAAGCTTCTTAACTTTTAAAACATTAAGAAATCTTTTCAGCTGATCAGCTCTTTTAAGGTGTACTATTAATAAATAAATTTTAACCCCAAAGAGAATTTCCCAAACTATGCACCCTCTTTGCTAGTATTTCAAATAAAACAATGCATCACAAAAAAATATGTATTTAAATGAAAAAATGATATAGAAAAAATAGGATTTAAATCATTTCATATAAGAGCCCCTTTTTTCAAATAGAACTATAAAGATAAATGAAGTGTTTAGGATTATACACTTAGATCAAACAAAACTATTTTACAGTTTTAAATTCATTAGAGACTAAACTATTTTATATTAACTATTCAACTATTTTAAGACTAAAAGTGCTTTGGTTAAAATTATTGAGCAGTTCACTCAAGTGATTTTAATATTGCAGAAATATTTTTTAACAAAAGTGTAATGATAACCAATCATTACACTTATTGATGATACATTAAAAAAGATATTGATGCATTCAATAGTTTTATCTAATGCTGGAAACACAACAATAAAGGCTAATGGCGGAAGGCTTCTTGTAACTGAAAATTGTGCCTAAATTAGTTTAAACATCTAAAAAATGTTCAGGTAGAGAAAATAAAATTGGCAAGTTTAATATAAATGAATGTGACACTTTAGTAAAAAAAAAAACAACTTCCCTCCCCCAAAAATTACACTTTTTAAAAATTTCAGATCTATATGATTTAAGTAATCAAAAACACACAAACAATGAGGAGTATTTTTCCTCCCAGTAAAATTTTTGAGGAGTAAAACTCAAATCTGACGCATGAAACACATGTCTAGACGTCTTTTGATTTGAACTAGCGTGCTGAAATATGTCTTTTTTTTTAACACAACTTAAGGGCAGTTAAAATATTTTAAACTCTCACAACAGGGGGAGAGGGGGGGTAAGTTTATTTTTGCAGAAGAAGGGTTATAAGAAAAGCTTACATAAGAACAAAATCTTAACATTTTCAAAATTTTCTTTTAAAAAAAATGCAAAGAAGAGAAATTAGAAATTTAGACTAAAAGTTGAATTAACAGAAAGAAAAAGTTGAAAAATTTTTCCTAAGGAAAAATTTTCCCAACTCAAGAATTTTTAGCACAGAAGTGAAATGAAACACAAAAAATTCTTAAAAAATATTCCTCTATTTTATAAAATTAATTAAAATTTAAATTTTGTTCTATACAACTTTTATTTCAGTTTAATCCTAATACTTAAAGACGAAATTAAAATGAAAATCAAGAAGAGACTGTTTAACATAAGCATGAAATGGGGTTTGTCTGTTCACAAGGAAGAGAAAATCCAAAATTGCCAAAAACATGCTTCATGCTTGAACATGCTTTAAAGAGATTTTTTTTTTTCACTGAACGCTTTTTATTTCTCAACAAATACTAAGATGATTGATATTCCGAATATATCAATAAATAAGAAAAATTATCTTTAAACAATCTTTTTGAAATGGAAGACCAAAGGAAACTATTTATTCAATATATCTAGGCTTAAAAAATTTTTTTAATTATAACAATATTGCAATTTTTATGACTAAAAAAAATTCTAATTAAAAATTTGTTTTATAATCAAAAAGCTTGTATTTTAGCAAACAACTTTCTTATTTGATTCTTGCGTATCTGAAATTACATCTTTTCCGAACATGGGAAATAATTTAATTATTTTAAATGCAAGGAAAAATATTTGCTATAAAAATAACAGCATCATAGTCACAGTTGTACTAAAGATGAATGGAAAACTTTAAGAATAAATAAATTATTCAAAATTTTTTAACACATGATTGGAAGTTTCCAAAAATCTTATGTTTACTTGATAAGTACAAATTGAAAAAAATAAATAAAGTAGAAAACAAAGTAGCTCAGGAAAGAAGCGAAAAATACCTAATGAGACGAGATTTAGATTCATCTTCATTCTCCGCTTCTTCCACTGGAATGAAGTCTCCCATTTCTCTAGCCATTTGTCGATGTTTCTTCATCGCATAAATTGTAGCTGCATCTGGGATTATACCACCTAATTTAAATAATGAAACATTTATAACTAAAAGCAAAGATCCCCCAAGAAATAAAAAATGGAAAGATGCTTCCAAAAAACAAGGGCAGCTTCAGTTTAGAAAGGCACTCTCTGCTCCAGCTAAATATATTAATATACTCGAAATAAAAATACTCAAATAAATACAAGATATAATGGTATTGCATATTAATTTAGCCAAAAAATAATTTGTAGTTGAAATGGTAATCTGAAGCTCCTAGTTTTTGTAACTGGAAGACAATGCAATCTCTTTCTTTAAAATTAAAAAGGAGTAAAAAGAGCACTCTTTTTCCAAATAAAAAAAGCACTTTTTCTTTTCTAAGGGAAAGGGGAGTGCCATTATCTCTGTTAAAGGCAAAAGGCTGTGAAACCCTCCTAAATATGCTGTTTTGAGATCTAAAAAGGGACATAAATTAGTTATCTGACTAAAAAGGATGATTCAATACATCACAATTAATTACAAAATAACTAGACAATCAATACATCTCTAAAATAATAAATAATTATTTTAAACTATTTAATGCTTACTTTGTAAAACATTTTTGAAAGGATTATTTTTTTCCTTTTCCTCCTCTGATTCTACTTCCATATCTTCTGCATCATTACCGGTCAAGATTTTAAAACCATCCTAAAGAAATTAAGAAAATGCATATTAAAGAGTTAATTATATAAGGAATGTTTACAATTGGAAAAAAACAATTTATCTTAACCTGTTACATCTTTTATTTCACAATTAGTAAAGAATTGATAAAAAATATTTTTTAAAAATTTAAAACTAAAAAAAAATGTATTCCTATTTAAGCTAGATTCAAGCACATTCAAAAACATTTATAAATTGAAAGACACTTCTCATCATTTATATTGTATCCCAAATTGTATTTAATGCAATAGTGACTGCGTCATGAATGCTGAGCATCTTGGTGACAATCTCTGGTGACATTTATGACAGATAATGGAAACCTACATGACCTGTTCAGAAGCATACGAAGAAACATTTTGTAATAGGGTAGTGCCCATATTGGTGTATGATGACATTTATGGGCATGAGTTTTTATGCAATTATAATCCTGGCAATGTGTTGTAATTAACCTAGAAGCTTGTCATAATATTTATGCGACCTCATGCTACATAAAACGTTTTTAAACTTGCCCATTTAGACAAAAAAATATAATTTTGAAAAAACTGCAGATGAGAGAGAGAAGCTAATTGCAGAGTAATAATAGAATAAAAGATACTTTAAAAAATCTCAAGCAACAGAAAACAAAACAAAAAAGGAATTACCCAGTGTCATTTGCACAATTATTAAAAGCACTAATATTTCTTAATTTTGAAGTTAAGAAATATATTTCACAAACTTTTTGTTCAAATAAAATTATAACGCAAAAATTTTTTAAAATTTGGTGAGAAATAAAAATAATTTATTATTAAAATTTCATTGACCATTATTTAAAACATAATTATGCATATTATTCATTGAATATGCAAAATTATGTTACAGTATTGGTAAGTTATCCTTAAACTGATTTTTCTAGTTTGGCTTTAAATATGTAAAAACTTTTTCTTGAGAAATTTTTCACCGTAAAACAGTTATTGAGAAAATTGAATTTTTTTTTTTTCTTTTAAGTATATGATTTTACACTTGTTTTTACGATGGATTAAAGTTGCAAGTTCTATAAATAAAATAAAAAATAAAACACATTTCGGGTATTGATTTGGTCAATTATGTATATATGTAGTTTTATTTCTTAAATAAAGTATTCCTTTCTCACGCATGAAACTTTAGTTGTCTCTAAATTAATGTAATTTCAATGAAAATAATATCACATTTTATAAAATTTCTATGCTTGGCCTAAAATGGGTTAAAAGAAACGAATAATAATGCTAAGGAAAATTAAGCTTTTACATGAAGAAAACTACAACAAATGGTAAAATATATGACATAGAAATTCTATATTCTCTAAGAATATATGATTCAGAATAATTTTCCAGTGGCGCCATCTATGGGCAAGAATTAGACTTCTGCCACACCCATACATCACACCCGTTTATGGGCGAACCTATTCATACATCCATTCCTTCATCCACAGATCGTAATTTTTACCCGAACTAGAGAACGATCCATCTCCAATTCAGTACCCCCAGAGGTTCTGATTTGTTATGGGAACTTGGAGGACTTAGTTACCCGACAGAAAAAAATTTCTCAACTAAAACGACATTATCATTGCAGAAATTAAATCCAAAAATTGAAAGAAATACCTTAGATTTGCTATCTGCATCCTCCTCCTCAATATAACTTATTTCCGCTTTTCGACTTTGAAAATTTGAACTTGATGTTGTTAAAGTGGTTGATGAGGTTTCCTCCTTTTTTTTCCTTTCTTTTTCCCTTTGCTTCGCGAGACGCCTGCTGTACGACGATTTCTTTAACTTAAATACCTCCCCATCTATAAAATGAAAAATAGAAGAATTAACAGAAGCGCAACACTGTCATCTAGAAATAAAAGTACAGTCAAACCTCGATCAATCATTCCTGCGTGCATCGCCTTGTTTTATTGGTCCCATCAAAAATGCTATGTTATTAATACAGTTATTATAATCAATTATAATTACCAAAAATGCTATGTCATAATGTTATTAATACCAGTGTAAACAGTTTTAGATATTAGTAAATTCTGGAGTCTATCATTTTGAAATTTTACCAACATTTTCAAAACAATTTAAGTTATTTCAGCTTTAAAAGAAATACAATAAATCCTGATGTAAATAATAAAGAAAATGAAATTTGCTGCAGCTTTGGGAAAATTAACATTATGTTTGATATTAATGCATCAGTTGTTGAAAACGTTGAAACTTTATATGTGAGGTCAGATGAAAAAAATAATTGCAGGAACTGAAGGGCAAAATGATAGCAATAAGTATGGTGCAATAGAACCACAACCAGTACCAACATTTGCAGAAGGGTTCAAAACCTTCGAAACAATGGAGGAACTTCTTGTATTCCCACTAATTTACAGAAAAAGATCAGAAAGTAACTAGTGTCGAAAAATTATTTGGGTTGTGCAGGAAAAGTGTTCAAACCAAAATTTTCATATAACTTGAATAAATAAATGCATCAATTTATCTGTCTTTTGAATTGTAAATATTTTTACATTGTTTTTATGATTTAAAAAATTATTTTTATTGTAAATTTACTGATTTTCAAGTGCATTTCTTTTTTTTTTTTACTTTTCATACTTTTTCAAATCAATATTTTATACTGACCCACATTTGTTGCTCTGCCGTATCTATCGTTCAAAGTGAATGATTCCATACGAAATGGTAAATCAGGGCAATACTGCACCCAAAGAAAAGAAGAAAAATCAGAACTAAGGGGCATTATTATTTTCCTGGCATGCGAGCTGCAATTAGAATCCAACAATATTCTAGACTAGGACTGGGTGATGTAAGAAATTTTATATTGTGATACAAATGCCTGTTATAGCGATGTATCGCGATTTAGCATAGGTTCAAAAATTATCTATCATAAATCTTTAAATCTATCAAAAATAAATGAAAGAAGTAAATCTATTACAAAAGAAAAAGTTTATTCTAAAAAATGCTTCGATAACATCAATAGCATCACTTAATTTCTTCAATTAAAATAATAAAGATGTCTTAAAAGTAAAAACAAACCCAAGCTTTATTTTAATTTTTTTTTAAATCTATTGGTTTAAAAATAATAATAAAACTGTAACAAAATATTTTACATTCATGCTTTAAAAATAAAAGGAAAAAAAAAGAAAGCAAAAAACAAACCAAAGAAATGTTTACCTTAGTAAAACATTTTTTAAATTACTTGTTAAAAAAAAATGTGCTTTTGAAACATTGTCAGACCTCTTTTTACTTAATTATTTAAAATAATAAAATTGTACTAACTAATGGTCAAATTCTATACTTAATAGATGTAAAAATTAATTTAAGTTTTTTATTTATTTATTATTAATTTCTTTTTTTGAAAATTAAATTAACTTGAGATTTATTTATTTAAAAATGATACTGACTATCTAACAAATTATGAAAGAAACAAGTATTAAAAGAATTTCAAGAAACATTTTAGAAAAAAAAACTTAAGTAATATTGTTAAAATATTAAAAAGCACCAAAACATTTCTTAACTTTTTACTTAATCTTAAAAAATAATTTGCTTTAACTAACAGCAAAATTTGGGAGGTAATGCCTGCCGCCTTCACGCGGTGTCCCCTGGATACCCCTCACTGGGTAACTAAATGGCAGGCAACCAACATGATGAGCAAAAGTAAAGCTTCGGATACGGCATCACTCTATACGGGACGGACAATTCCATTCTCGGGGTTTATTTTGACTCCAAACTAAATTGGGAAAGAGATTTTCCCAATTTCTGCAAGAGAGAGATTCTGCAAGACCAGAAAGATTTTCTGGTCTTGCAGAAATGCTATTGGTAGAACCTGGGGATTATCCCCCAAAATAGTTTACTGGATATACTCAATGATTATTAGTCCTATCATCACTTATGGCGCAGTCGTCTGGTGGTCGAGGACTAGATTGAGCTCCGCAAGGTCTAATCTTAATAGACTACAAAGAATGGTCTGTGTAGCCATGTCAGGCTGTCTTATGACCACTCCTACAGCTGCTCTAGAGAGCTTACTTGGGCTTCTTCCATTGAACTTACGCATTGAAGTTGAAACTCAGACCGGCATAAAGCATCTTATGTACCTTGGCCTATCGAAAGAGTATTCCAAACACTTGTCATAGGGTCATCTTGTTTCAAAAATGATGGATATACCCTATTTTATAATGCCTAGTGACTTTATGTCACAAAGATATGCTTTTCACAAGCCTTTCAAGATCCATTTTCCTACTAGAGATGAATGGTTTAATTGTCCTGGGTGGCTTAAAGGCAAATGTCTATTATGGTACACTGATGGTTCAAAAAATGGTGCCAAATCAGGAGCAGGAATTTATTGCTCCAATGACAGTACCAAACTTCATTTTCCCTCGGGAAACTATGCCACTGCTTTTCAGGCTGAGGTCTATGACATAATCTTGTGCTGCAAGATATGCTTAGACAAAGGATATAAAAATACGACTATCCTCATCTGTTATGACAGTCAGGCTGCTCTCCTATCACTGTCAGGGTGTAAATTCACCTCTTTGTTAGTGTGGGAATGCTTTTCGGTCCTCTGTGACCTATCCACTCATAACAGGTTATCCCCGCATTGGGTACCTGGACATATGGGTATTGGTGGAAATGAGCTAGCTGATGAAGCGACACGGGCTGGCTCTAATGCAATTTTCTGGGGCCCTGAACCTGCACTGGAAATTTCTCCCACCTCATTTAGAGCATCCATATTCAAGCTGTATGGCAAAATTGCCCATGAGCAAGGGCGCGCTGCTGACGGTCAGCGACAAGCTACGGAGCTAAATCGTAACTGTCCTAGTGTACATCAAAAAGAGCTTTTAAAGCGTAATAGAATAGTTTAAGGAAGATCATTGGTCTTCTTACTGGACACTGCATCCTCAGGAGACACCTACATAATGGGAATAGAATCCAATTCTCTTTGTCGCGGTTGTCATCTTGAAGAAGAGACATCACGACACAGTCGATGTGCCCTGCTCGTTGCAGCTGCCCAACCTCTAAGTCTAACAGCTAAATTTTAAAAAAATAAAATAACGCAAAATTTGTTTTAATTTTCTCAAAAATAAAAGCAAATTAAATTAATGTAGGCTTTGTTTTAATTTTTTCATGATTAAAAGCGACTGAAGATTTATTGGTTTAAAAATAATCGAATTCTAGACATGTATTTTGTGCATCAGAATTGAGTTTTACTCCTCAAAAATTTCACTGGGCGAAAAAATACTCTTCATAAAATTTTTGTTATAAAAAGTCAGTTTTTCTTACTACCGAATAAAGATAATCCCCTATAAAACCTGCCAATAAGAGTAGGCAAAGCGAAAATGAGTTTTGGCATGCATTCTGGATTTAGGAAATTAATTCCTATTGCCCTAACACTTCCAATAACTGAAGCTGATTTTGAAAGAGATTTTGCAATTCAAAACGGAATAAAATCTGAAAATCCAGCTTTGAAGCAATTGGATGATATTTCCAGATTGTGTTAAGAAGGACACTTTTCTATGCCACCAATGAAAGTGTCAATTGAGCATACTGTTAAATGATAGAAATAAAAATTTGAATTTATTTTAAATAAATTTTTGTTTGTTCTAAAAACCTTAATCTAATTAATTTGTAAGTTTTTTTTTCTTTCTAATAACGGCAGGCACTGAACTTTCATTTTTCGCCTTAGAAGATGCTGGAAGTGTTGCTCATTTATCATTACCCAGTGGGCACCTGTGAGCCAAAGTCACAGAAGCGAGCAACATTACCCACACCACACTGCCACAAATACCCGTTCACAGGGTGGGCCACATTCATACATCAGAAGACAACACACAGAGAGAGAAACATCCATGCCCAGAGTGGGATTCGAGCTCGCAGCCATTGACCTCGCAGTCAGGCACACTAACCACTCGGTCATCTGTCCGGCATTTGTAAAAACAATTAAAATATTGAGAAATAATGTTTTATAGTTAAATATTGTTGAAACCATTATTATAATTATATTTACTTTGAATAATTTATCTATGTTAGTTATACAATTTAACCCCATTATAATGAACCTAGAAACATGCACTTGTAGTGACCTTTTTTAGTGGTTCCTCTTGAATTTCCATTTAATTAACTTTATTTTATGATCTTACTGTGGACTCTCAATTTCTTTTACTCATTTTATTTTTTTTCAACTTCGAATATGTAAGAGTTGTGATTGCATATAAAGGCATTTCTTTACATTATGTCAAATCTTACTCCCTCATGCTCTTCATATATAAATAAAGGTGATCTTTGGCAGAAGATTTTTGCGGAGGATCTTTGGCAGAACAATCGCCAAGACTTAGCAACTTCTGGGAAGAAGCCAGTGAGAAACTAAAAAAAACATCACAGAAAGGGACAAACCAGAAAGGTATAACTCGTAGCCACCCCTGGCGAACATCTACATATTTTTTAAAAAAATTAGCAAGTGTAAAATCTATTTGGTCTCGTAGCGATTGTAGTTGGCGCAAGAGATCACAATAAGGAAATATCCCCATTTTAAGCATTCATATGTAGATGTAGAAATAGATTACTTAATTTCGAATGTGTAGACAATACATTTTAATTATGTCATTATTAATTGCCATAAATAAGATTTCCATCTAGTCTTTATCCCTCTCCTTAAAATTTTGTTTCCTTAAATATCTTCATAATAATCATTTAAGTTTTAATCAATTTAATTTTTACTGTTAGATTCATAAACCTTAACATGTGAGTAAAAGCAATCTAAAATAGTAGATCTATGAAACTAAATATGTATATAAAAATATATCTTCATTTTACCATCTTCTTCGTCGTGAAAACTTAACAGCTTAGTAGCTTTAGGAAGAGACGAATCAGTTTTGTCCTCTTTTTCCTTAGATGAGGAAGAACTCTTAACAGTATCTATTTCTAACGATGTTGACGGCTTCAGATCAGGCTTCGATGGTATTTTAGGTTTGGTTTCAGGTGATTCAGTAGAATTACTTTCATCTTCAGAGTCTGCTCTTGCTTCTCGTTGTCTAAACTTTCGATTTGGCTTTTTAAACAGACCCATCTTTGCGAAATAAGGAAGCAATAGTTTATTTACTACTTTCTTTGTTAAAACAATCTAGAAAGTCGGTTGATATTTGCTAAAGAAAATTATACAAGAATGCTTAATACTCATCACGAAAGTCATTTTTAATTAGAGGCATACTGTATAATATTGTAAATTTCAAACTTTAATCAGTACTTTTAAAAAAAAAAAATTTTATTATTAGCAACGTATTTTTAATTTTTTCTTAAAATCAGCCTGTTTATTAAATGCGCTTTATGCTGTCTATTTCGGCCCAGTAGAAGATTTGCAATGAAAAAAATTAATTTCGAGTTCTGCAGTTATAATCCCAGGTTGGTGGATGCGGTCGTGCGTCATGCAGCATGCGAGGATTTATGCAGTGCCTACGATTTTTTCGCCTGAGAATTAGTCCCAGATTTTCGGAAAATACTTCTTTGCGAAAAACTCGCCAATCTAATTTTCATTCACATGCTGTTGTTGTTGTTGTTAATTTACGACGCACTAGAGCTGCACAATGTGCTATTGGCGACGGTCTGGGAAACATCCCGGAGGATGATCCGAAGACATGCCATCACAATTTTGATCCTCTGTGGAGTGGATGGCACCGCCGCTTCGGTAGCCCGACGACCTGCGCGCGAGGTCGAGCACTTTACGGTAGCACAGTTTAACGAGGACCAATACCGCACACCCTCGGTCCCTACGCAGACTGATCCAAGTGGTCACCCACCCGCACACTGACCACAGCCAGTGATGCTTGACTTCATTGATCTGCTGGGAACCGTGTCTTAACGATCAGTCTACTGCGGGACTACATTCACATGCAGTAACTATGTAGGTACTTTATTTGCGCCGCTCTAGAGCTGCACAATGGGCTATGGATGACTGTCGGGGGGAAAAAATACAGAGAATGATCCCCAGATAACATAAATGCGTCAACATAAATACCATACGCAGATCGTAATTTTAACCTGGCAGAGCACGATCAATCTCCGATCCAGCACTCAGGGCTCGATAAACCTTTGAAATAGGGGAAGCATAATATAATTTTGAGGCCAACCTAACTTGAGCAAAAGAAACTTTTGATATTTTTCGCCCATAAACAATACATTTTAAAGAGACAAGAACCATGTGAAAACTATTAGAACCTTAGAAAGGAATGCAAAGATCTAATGCAATCATGTTGGACCCTTCTTTACGTGCTTTATAGTAACAAAAACATGAGGGAGTAGCTAGCACATATGAAAACAAAATTTAAATATTTCACTAAATTAAATTATAAAATTACTTGTTGTTATACGAAAGGTTCTTTGCAAGATCAGTCTCTTTCTTTTACGCCAATTTGCTTACTTGCGGCAAAACAACACAAAATTCTAATTCAGCATAAATCATACCAAATAATTTTCAAACATGAAACAAAAATATTTTTTGCACTAATAGATATTTAAAAGTCTTGTGTGTTTAGTTCAACAGTAAAAAACAGAGTAAAATTAAATTGAGCGCACATGATAGAGAAAAAAGATTTTTAAAAAAATAAGAAGAAAGCTCATAGGTTACCATTACATAGGTTTTTTTTTTCTCGCTTTCAAATTCACAAAATCTTCAATAATATCTGCAAATTGTAACCTATTTGTAATATCACTCTCCATTTCTAAAAGGGCTAAACCACTTAATTTATTATTTGAAAGAGTTGATCTCAACCGATTTTTTATTCTTTTCAATGCAGAAAATGAACGTTCACTAGTGCAGTTAGTTATTGGAATTGAGAGCATTATTCTCAAAGCTGTGTCCACATTTGGAAAAATATGTCCAATACCCAATGTTTTTATCATTTTTAGTCATTTGGGGGCCCCCTAGAATTTTACAGGGGAAGCACTTGCTTCCTGAGCCTTTTCGGTAATCAGGCCCAGAGGTATTGATTTGGTATGGGAACTTGGAGGACGAGGATAATCGGAACCTGAGGACGATTCGAAGACGCGCCTTCACAATTTGTGAGGCCACTTCCTGAATTTGGACATAGATCTGAAGGGGAAGGAAATTTTCTCCAGATCCCTGCACCCATGGTACTGCTCAGAGATCTCATTCGCAAGTGAAAAATATCGCACGCACATCTAAGGCAATCCTTTGCGGTGTGATGTATCAACTCCAAATCAATAAATTATGCTAAATTCAGATTATTCTTTTCAAAATATGTCCGGATTTATTTAAAAACGAATGTATTTTTCTAGGCAGTCAGTCTTCTTGAAAAAGTTTGGAGCTGCTCATCCATTAGCAGATTTTAAAATTAATAATAAAAATTTATATTTTCAGCTGATATTTTCCAGCTCTGAAGAATCTCTTAAAATATAAATTTTTCGTCCGCATGAGTCGGCAGCACAAAAGCTGCGCCGGTGAAAAAGCTGCTTTCTTGTAATTGGGTTTCCTGCACATCGTCCCGCATTGGAATAATGCGTCTCGTTGTGCACAAAAATTTTGAATATCACAATCATCAATGTATTTAACTCGATTAGAACTTTTTTATTATCGCTCATCCAACCTCTCTTTTCATAAGTGTATACCAATTACTTTTCTAAAGAACAGAGGAGCTATTATTTTAGTAAGCTATAATGCTCATATTTAAATGAGAAGTTAAAACAGTCTCTTCAAAGTTTATAGGCAGATGAAAAAAAGTTTTTTTAAGAAAATAAAATTTTTCCTTTAAGAGTTTTCCTTAAGAATCTTATCTCATTACCAGCTAACATTCATTTTCCAGAGCATTGATAAAACAAAGATCTAACTTGCTTCAACTAGCATAATTGAAGAACCCCTTTATTAATTTTTCGAAATACATTTATCATTTTCTAGATATATTTTTCCATTTTCTCATACTTTAAAATTGATTAGTAACCTTTGCTATCGCCTGACCAGGCATTCCTGAAAGCAGGCTGGTTAAATCAAAGGTGGAAAACCCATTTTTTATTCCTCAAAAGGGAGAGCTTGTGCCTGGTCTCTGGCCTTCTTGTATAAATGGGGAGTTATCGATTTTTTTTAAAAAAAAATAATAATTTATGTATTTAGTCGACGAGCATTTTATAATGAACATACATTATTAACAAAAGTTAAGTATGTCAGCAAACCTATTTGAGTTCAGTAATAATTTTGGCAACATATTTTTTTAATCTTTAGTGTGTGTATATTTTTATAATGAAAAAAAAAATTTTTTTTTTCATTATTTTTATTGTTTCACATTCAACATTACATAGGCACTCACTACATCATTACATGCTTTATTACACAAGGAATGAATATTAGCATCACGTAATAAAAGTAAATTTTTACTCTCTCCATAAAGCAAATCTAAAAATTCAACAGTATAATAAAATCTAAAAAAGAAAAATCAACAAGACTAGAGAATAAATCTTAGTTAGAAAATATAAGATTTGATAAACAATACAGATATAACATCATATTTACAAATGCACAGAGTACACAATAATTTGTTTCAGTTCCACAGTTACATCAATAAAGGTAATTTTTTTAAGATATTCAATTTCAAAGAAAATAATTAGTATATATCTTTACAGACATCCAGATGTTTTAAGTTTGAAACGCATTTATGCAAAATACATTATGTTTCTCCCTGGTATAATATTTTTTTTTTTATGTATACAGTTATATTATAAATGATCCAAAACAATTTTATTATACAAAAGACAATTATAGAGAATTATATTTTTAAGGAAAAAGTGATTTTAAGTCAAAAATATACAAGATAAAATTTTCTGAAGTCAAGCAAAAACTTACAAGTAATATTTTACAGTAATAAATACTTTGTATTCATACATTATTTCTTAGACGAATAAAAATTGCTTGAATTGGTAATATATTGGATGTTTTTATGCACATTAAATGTAACTCTTTAGATCAATCTGAAGTTTAATTTTGAAGTTATTTTTTTAGTTTACTAATTTTAGGATTTTTTTCTTAACAGTGAACATAATCACCACTGGAACTGATACAATCCCTAACATTTTATACCCTTCAATTCAAAAACGGATTTTGTACCAACAGCATCGCTTAAACTGTTTTCTTTTTCTTAATTATTAAATAAAACTTATACACAACGGATGGTGTTTTCTACACGGGTTACCGTTTTTGGTTTGCTTTGAAGCCATTTGGCTCCGAACATAATCATTGTGTTTTGAGACTCTCTTGAGAAGTATTTCTGGTATATGTGTATTTGCTACCCGATTTTCTATTGGAGTTTAAAAGAAAAATCGTCATATGCAGACCTGTCATTTCAAGAGGTAAGAATTGTCATTTGAAAAAAAAAATCTTTATAAAACAGTTCTTACTTAGTTAACTATATACTAACTTCAAAATTTAAACCTAAATGATAATTTGTAAAATGAACTTAATCTCGCTGCTCTAACAATATGTTAACACTAATGTATGATGATGCATGGCTTACAAACAAGAACAAACAGCAATAATCGAGAAAAAAAAAGAGGCCAAATTGGAACGGCAAAAAAAAACGAGTTCTTCCTAAATCTAGCAACCATGTCACTCGTTTTTTTAACAATACATCTATAACTAAACTACTTCACTAGAAACTCACGAGAATTACTTCATATCATTAATATCTTATGAAATACAGCAGATTTGAGCTTAGAAATCATATAATTTATTTCTTTTATTAAAAACAAAATTATCGGTTTGAAAATATCGCTCTGCAGAATAAGCTGTAGTAAGCAGCTGTGTACACTCTAACCGAATATAGAGCAGGTCACGAACTTGAGAGTGTTGTTGTTTACATTTATATTGAAAACACCATCCCTACAAAAAATAATTTTATTTTTATTTTCGTTGAAGACACATTTTATCCCCGGCATATAATCATTTACTTGTTAAAAGGCTGTTTATCAAATATCTTGGTCAAGAGAGATGCCATCTTATTCTTATTTAGAGCCCATTTAAAATTTTGTACTATTTTCAGAAACACAAAACTGATTATTATTAGCAATTCATAAAACATTCACTGCAACATCATCAGTAAAACTAATATCTCAGTTTGAGGTATTTTAGCGAGATAACTGCAGACTGATTTTAAATTTCTATCTATAAAACTGTAATACATCTATGTAAGACATTGATAATTCTAACTTGTAATTTATAAAAGCTTTGCCAATTTTATTTAAATCCTTCATATGAAAAAAATGCTGCATGTAAAATGTCAAAAAAAAATAATAAACAATCGAAATAATGTGTCAAGAAAATAATAAACAATCTATAAGAAAGCGACAAGAATAATTCTTCACAATAATTAGGTAAAAATAATGTTTAAAATTACAAATAGTATTTCTATTGAAACCTAGACACGTTCAATTGCCATATAGGGTGAACCCTCATCATCTGGCAAAAATGGCAGGGATGGTAAAAATTGGTTTGCAACAAACAAAACAATAAAAACAGGCTCAAGGACAACAGTAAAAATAAAACAGTTAAGAATAATCAGTGCATCGACCTGGATTTCTGGGAGACATTTTTTATAATCTGCTGCTCTATATTTATTAAATGTTTGGAAAATACAAATTTTTTTAGATGTGAATTTACAATTTTTTAATTTTCTTTTGTCAGTTTTTCTCTCCAGTTGGGATAAATAATTGATTTGTATCATATTTGTATTGTTTTTGTTTTTATCATCCCTTTGCCATTTTATACAGCAACCTGTTGTGATTTATTCTTTAGAAAACATTTCATTCCTTTTTTATCTCATTGGATGAAAATTGACCACAACTATTAGCGATGAAATACGTACTGGAACACTGAGTGAAATTATTGCTAGAAATGTAAAACAAAAAGAAGCTGTCTTTTAAACTGCATTTCAAATGTATTTAAAGCACCAAACTTTTATTAAGCATTTAGTTGTCATACTACTTGGACACATTTCTATAAAGATTTCCTATCCAAATGTTTTTTCCTTATTGAATAACATACAAGAAAACTGCTTTATTGCGAACTAGATCAAAGGTTAACAGTTGAAGGTTTATAAATACATTATTTTAACTACATTTAATTAAAAACAACTTTTTTTCTTCTTCCACTATTGAACAGTAATTGAAAAATAAATAAAACTGTGAGCTTATACATTTAATTACAACTCATGTCTTCATTAAGAATAATTCTTTTTTTATTTTATTAGTGAAAATCTATTATACAACAAAAACTTACTAATTTACTTGTTCCTAGCTATATTTAAACCTTACATTCTAGATAAATATATGTAACAAAAGAAAATAATATTAGAAAAGGAGAATTCCAACTAATATAAATTAATTTTAAAAAAATGCGTGACAAATATTTAACCAAATTTGTATTTTAGCATCCATACTTAACTAGAATAAAAACGAAACACTTTATAATTAATAACCCTTTTGTAAAGATAATCACAAAATAAAGCACAGATTTCCTTTTCTTTACATTCCTTTATATAGGACAGCTCCCATTTCAATCCACTATAAATAATTATTGAGTTGCCTGGAAGAAATTTCATTTAACGGTGGGTTGGCAAGTTTTGAAACAAAGCTTGAAAAGATTGCTTTCTTTGTTTTCAAAGCTTGAAAAACTTTCAATACGGCTTTAATAAAAAACATTCGACATTTTAGAAAAATACTTATTTCAAATAAAATGTGTCTAGGATGTACTTGGACGTAATGATGCATGTAATTCTTTCTTAAAAGAGAATGGCTGTTTTTCAATATTTAAATTTAATAAAAGTGTATGCACAAAATTTTTTCTGAATTTGAGAAACTATCAATGAACATCTAAATTGCAATTTTACAAATGAAAGAGATGTGTAAAACGGAATGTCAAATGGAAAATTATTGTAAAAACAATTTAGTAGATGCCAAGAGAAAATAATTTAAAAACAAAAAATGCTACTGTAAAATGAAATTGCCCAGAAATCATATAGACAACTCTAAGACTAGCAAATTGTACACAAACATATAAACACACAAAAAAGATTTTTTCACTGTTGAAATAACACTACGATTAAATATAACAAAATGCTGTGCATTGCATGGGATTTTTTATAAACTACTACAATACAAAAATAAAATCGAAGATAAAATTGAAATTTCTAAACATTTACTTGGTTGCCATTCGCATAAAAAAAAATCAATCTTTTACTATTTTATTTTGAAAATTATGTAGCAAATAGTCATAATTTAAATGAAAAAGTTAATATTGATTGACATAAATTATTTTCATGGTGGAAATGAATTTTTTAACTATTATATTCTTATTATTCTAATATTTAAAGCAGTATATTAAGCTGGAAAGCAATAAATTTTTAGGTAAATTTTGATGCTATAAATGGTTGGTTATTTTAAAAATGCAAATAAAAATGAGGCAATCATGAAAAATTTGCCCCATGCTATAAATCAAATAAAATGTACTATTAAAAATATAATAGGGTGAAACAAAAACTTCTTTTTTAGATATGAATTTAACAGTTAAACTACAATTAAAAGAACCATGGCAAAAATATTCAGCTGTTACAATTAACTCTCTGCTCTCTTTTTTTAAAACGGAAAATTTATTTTATACTCTTTTTTACAAAACTGGAATTTCTTGGATATCATTTCTTTTTAAGAAAAATATTAATAATAATTGTAATTATAGTTTTCATTTAAAATACTTACATTAGAATGATATGCAGGCAAAGTTTTTATAATAGTTGTAACTATAACACTGAACTAAAATAATAGAAAATTTTACTATCATTGTACATTATAATCTCTAATTTTTAACATGATTGTTATAGTATCTAATCTTTCACATATCAGGAATACATGCAATAAAACTGCAGCATCAGCCTAATATGAAATATTTTTGTTTCATATGTTTAAGCATATTTCTTTCTAAACTAACCACAAAAAGCCATCTAGGCAAATATCTTTTTTTTATTAAATTTATTGCAAGTATTAAGTAGGAAAAAAAATAAAGGTTGCTAAAACTTTTTAATAATGCCTGAAACAATTTGACAAAGGGAATGTGAACAAATCTCACAATTATAAAATCAACCACATAAAAACTGTAAAGGAATTGACAGAGCCCTCAAAATTATATTCAGAGATTAAGATACAAATATACATTGCCTATAAAAGAACCATAGTGGTTAAGTAAATAACTTTTAAAATGTGAATCAAAACGACAATAAGAGATTCAAAGTCATTAAGAACATTAATCAAATTGAAATTTACACAATATGTTTAAAAAAATGCATGCTTTAAAAATATTTTAATGTAAAAGATCATTCAACACACTGCAATAAACAAATGTTGTAAAAAGCATTTCATTTATGCATTTAAATTGTAAATCAATAGATTTAATAAGTCATGATTATAATCAAACTTCATGAAGGTAAAACCACAGTTAAAGAAACAATTAAAAAATGGTCAGTCACTGAAAACATCCTACTTTTAAGAACAACAGGAAATAATTATTCTCAATAAGATATACAACATTTACAACTACACTTGCAGTAAGAGTAAACACATCATGTAAAATATAGGATTTTATGAACAATAATGATATAGATACTTTATAGAGCTCCTTTATATACAAAAATATTAATTGTACATAGGAATGTTACCTCCAAAACCAGGGATGCAACCTGTAGGATAATTTATCCATAGTCAACTGAGAGGATTTTCTGTATTGTCGAAAAAGAACATTTGATTGATGTCATTTTTTTTCTAATTATCTCAAATTTAATCATTAACATCACGATTAATATGCTTAATATAGTCATCAATTTAAATTAACTATAGTTTCATTTCAAAAGATTCTCTCTCCAATAAAAAAATAAGAAGGTTTTCCTTTTGCAGTTACATGGTTATTTTCCCACAGTATCTATGAGAATATTTTTTCTTAGTAACATTAAAATGTGAAACCACTGATATGTCATAGTGTGAAAAATTAGGGTTCTGTCCCTAGTCCACTTCATTTCAAATTGATGGTACCAGTTCAAACTGACCAAACTGCCAACATTGAAATTGGGGGCCTTAACTTTTATGAACCCTTGTCCAGCAACTAACGTTTCCAGAACTACTTTTTTTTAATATTAAAATAAAATATTTCCCAAAAATAAGATTTTATTAATACATTTTTAAAAATTCACTAGAATAGAAGAGCTGTCGATAAAAATTTAGACTTTTTGACGTATTTGGATAAAATTTACAAGCAAGAAATTAAAACCTGAGTTAATACAGAAAATCCAAAACATTTGACTGTCCGTCTCTATATAGCATCATCAAAACTGACTATTAACACAAATAAAATTTTAGATGTATTTCATCAATTTAAAGTATTACCTTGAAAATAGCTTTTAAAATATAGTGTGCAGAAAAATATTACTTTAGTTTCTCTTGTGAATAAATAAAATACTTTGACAAATTTTTCATCATGCTAGAAATTAATTCTAATATATTTAATTACACATGCAGTTCTAATGAGTGAAATCATGAATTGAACCATTTAAAAAATATAGCTATCTCAAGAGATTCAGATAGACAAAATTATCAGAAATGATACATTATACACACATTACAAAATGCTGAAATTCGAACAGCTCATAGATAGATCTTAACACCAAAAGATACAAAAATGCTACAAAATAAAAAATAAATACTATAGACTAGAAAAGACACAAATGTGTAAAAAATTTTAGCAAAATGCGCAATAATATAGAGAAAAATTATTTTATAAGTAAAGTAAACCATAGCAAAGTGAAAACATACTTAATGGCTCACATTTAAAAATATTTCATAAATTTAGCAGTTTATCCAAGATCAAGCCTAAAATATTAAGGCATACATGCAAATATAAAGAGGAAAAAAAAGAAAAGAATGTGGATAAACATTAACATTCAATATCACGACCTTAAACTAAATTAAAATATAACGAAAATGCAATAAATTAATTTTTAAATATAGTCAGCATAATTTCTTTAAAATGAAAAAAAAGCTGTTAGCAGCAAATAATACTCTTTTATAATTATGAATTCAATATGCAAAATATATAGTAGCACTACAGCTGCTCATTAAATTGACTGAAATGGACTAGACACTTAAATAGGCAGCCATGATGCAAAGAAAGACACAGTTTTAAACTTTGTAAATGAACTACAGTTAAGAGTAGAGATCCAATGCTCCTTGCAATTTTTCAGCAATCTGAAAATAGTTAATGAATTGTAGTATCTTAGTAGTGACAATATAAGTTCATAATAGTCATTTTTTAAAAAAGATAAGTCGAAATTGCTGAAATAAGTAAGGAAAAAAACATGAAATTAATTAATGATATTTAAGGGAAAAATTTAGAGTGAAGCCCATAACAAACTAGAACTGTTAATTTTTATACTTATTTAAACAGTAAGCCATAGAGAGTTTCTTTTTATTTAAAAAAAATAATAATAAATCTGTATTCTTCAAGAAATATGAGGTCATATAATCTCTAGGGCTTTGGTAACCAATGTGATTAATCAAGTGAAGCAGAAAGGCATTCAAAGGGGTTTATATTCTAGGACTTTAACCAAAAAAGACATTCAATTGAAACTAAGGAAACTAAAATGTTTAACCTATTACCATTAATATTATATATATTAAATTGAATATTTTAACAGGTAATTATTTGGCTCAAAGAAATATTTTATGAAGAATAAAATATGACTTTCGAGAAACTTAAATAATGAAGTTTTAGACCACATTTAAATTTAACATATCAAGCACAGGTGTACAGTAATTTTTTTAAATAATATAATATAAATAGTTAGTAGATTTTAAATGTCTATGTGTTTAACATTGTAATGTAGCATATGACAGAGTTACACCATCTTATGCTATTCATGAGCTGAGACATTTATTAATGCTAAGCTGGGCCAAAATAGAATCACAAGTTAGGCATTCATTAATGCTAAGCTGGGCCAAAATAGAATCACAAGTTAGGCATTCATTAATGCCATGCTGTGCCCTATGTAAGAAATAACATAAGTATTATAGAAAAAAATTAAAAAATAATTTTTTAGAAATAGTACATTTTTTACCTTAAAATCAAGTCCATTTATATTACATTGAAACTTACAATATATTGCTCTGAAAATATTGATTTAGGCAGCAGTCAGAAAAACTGCACTTTTTTGTAGTTGATAACAAGTACAACTACTTTTGTTTTTTTAAATGCAGTGATTACTATCAAAATATACTCCTTATTTAATTATTTTAACAGTCATGCATAAAATTAAAAAAAAAATTGAATATTGAAAAAAAAAATTCATAAAAAATGGTTTTGAAAAATACAGAAGCCAATTTATTTTTTATGTATTTTTTCTCCCAATCTTTAACTTTTTATAACTTTCCCAACACCGAATATTTATATGAGGAAATGTTAAATATTTGTGATTTCCTTAAGTGTTAAAAGCTTAAGTTAACAGGAAAAAAAAACAAAGCTAAGCACATTGAGAACATTTTTCATAACTTCCATCAATGAACTCACTTAAGATTTGCACCAAAAAGATTCAAAACATTAGTTGTGTTTGAGCCTTGTTTCTTATCTAAACTAACGTTAAAAGAAATTGCACAAGATTGCTACAAACTAGTGTTTTCTGTATCGCACTACTCTACTTTTCTCACAAAGAGGCGAATTGCTCTACAAACTATGAAAAAATTTAGTGACTCCAGTAGATTTATTACCTGTAGCGCATTAGTTTCAACCACTGGATTTGGGTTTTTCATTCTTTAAAAAAAACTCAACTGTCGTTTCCCCCCTTTTCAGTGATTGCACTCTTCTTTATTGTTGTCGCCCATTAAAGCAGAAGGAGTGTGATTCTTCAGTGGCGTTATCTATGGCCAAGAATTCCCCACACTCTTCTTTATAAGAGGCATATAATTTAGAAGTTTGCGCTACATATCCAACCACCTCTGTACACCAATAAACAAAAAAAAATTATTAAAAGTAAAATATATATATATACCTGCAAGTAGAATTTCACTTGTTCTTGAAGGAAATTCTGAACCATGTTTTTAAACTCTCCCACTTGTTCTTGTTGAAACTGTGTTATTTCAGCCAAGACAGCATAAGATATGATGTCTGTACGTCGTGAGATTGCAGTTACATTTTCTTGAGAAAGTCTTCCTTCTTCAAGCAGCTTCTGGTGTTCTTTTTTCTTTTGTATAGCACCCTTAAGAGCAGAAGCTAATTAAGCTAACTTTATCTAATAAGGCATGTTTTAAACATAATCTAAAACTCACATAGTACTCAGTTTTCAAAGCAACTAACATTTTCAATTTGCAAACAGTATTTTTCTTAAAACTAGGCTTTAATTCATTTTTTGACTGACTGAAAAGACTGTTTGAAAAACTTTTCTTAGAAAGATTTAATGACAAAGGCTTCAAACAATTCCATATTGTGTTATCTAGTTTAACTTATTATAATTAAAAAAAAAGCCAAAATATTTCTAAAATATATTTGTTTTGGTTCCAATACTGCACGCTGTTATTTTAGTTTTAAACAATGTTCAACACAGTAATTTATGTTTAAAACAAAAATAATCTTAATTTTATAATTTACAATATTAATAAATTTTGTTGATTATTAAATTGAAACGCACAAAGAAAGTTTATGTAATTATGTTAATTAAAATAGTTATTTAATGTTAACATTATAATTGATCTAAGTTACATGTATCATTAGTTGTTAAATAGACAGTACACATTATCTTGCATTTTCAGATGGAACAAATCAGCTAATAACCATTAACTTCCATTATCTCAAACTTTTGAAACAAATAAACATCGGTAAACATATTGTGTTATGCATATGTGTTATTGATGAACTGGTTGAGGCATTGCGAAACTGGGTTGAATCTCATTGTTTGCTTATCTCCAACTTTGAATAACCGAAATGTACAGTGAGCAAAATAAAAAAGAGAAAACTTTGAAATTGTAGTTAGATTTTAACTTACTTTGAAGGTTTAACTTTAAATATGTCTAGTATGTTGATGACATTTTAAGATATAAAATGAGACAACATACTTTTTCTGCATAAATTTATTATTTACAAAGAATTTGATCTCCTCCTTTGTCCCAAATTAGGGGTAGGTTACAATCTGGAAAATATGGTTTCAATAGTTTGATCAAGATAGAGAAAAAAAAATCTATGTTTATTTTACTTTGCCATATCTCTATCAACTATTTAAGAGAATAAAAAGGTTTTTACAATGTTGAATTTTCTCCCTATTTGCTATTTTTTATTAATAATATTCAAACTTAATAATATCCAAAAACTTTTATAATTGTAAAGAATACAAATTTTTACATCATTTCAAACAATTTAATTTTAAAAAACAAAATGCAAAATTTAAAAAATTTTTTTTTAGAGAAATGAAATTTTAAAAAAAATTTGTATTTTTGCATTTTACAAACTTTTCAACCTGTTCTGTTTAAATTTTGAACTTTGTCACGGAAAGTTATGTGGATTAAAATTATACAGATATATGTCTGCCTTACAATTCAAAATTTTCTTGACCATTATTAAATTAAAAATGAAATAATTAACAATAAAACATTTTTTTTTACATAAAATCATCTTAGAATAAAAATAGTTATTCAATTATAGGAAAATCAGTTTTAATTCAGTTAATTTCTTATACAGATTTGAGAAATATACATAAAGTGAAATTAACATTAAGGGGTCCAAACCTTCGACCGCTCTTCAAACTAAACTATTTTGCTGATTGTAACAAACCTCTATATAATGAGGATCAAAATCCAACAAAAAAAAGCTATGTTTATAAAAAAGAAAGTATGGTTTTGTGTCTTATTTTTCTAACTTACAGTGTTGTTTGCACATTTCAGGTTACTCTTCTGAATCATTAAGATTGTATTTTAGTATTGAAAGTTACAATCAAAAGACCAAAAGTTACTTAGATAAAATGTTTTTAAGTCTAGCTAAGAGGCCTAATCTTTGTGAGTAATGCACTAAATACTACTTTAACTTTCAAAAGAAAGTATTAGTTATGAATTATTTCTTATTATTCAACAATAAAAATTGTAAGTAAAATTTTAAACAAATAATTGCGAAGGAAATTTAATATTAAATGAAATAAAATTATACACCATATAAAATCCCTAAAAATCAATTTCAAATATTTTGATTATTTTTTAAAAATTAAAAAAATATTTTACTTTTTGAATCTGTATAATTTCTGGCCATGAAGCTAGAATTCCTTTGTACTCGTGCAAAATATCACCAAATGGTTCAAGATCATTGCGAGGCTAAAAAAGAAAAAAAAAATTAAAATACACAGTCCAAATTTTTAAAAATATGCCCTATTTCTTTCTACAGACAGACAATATTTTCTAACATTAAACTTTTTTAAAGTTTAATAACTGACCTCAAATTACTTTAAATAGAACTTAAACTTCAAAACAAAAAACTTTACTACATTACTTTAAACTTCAACAACAGAAGTAAAAATGATGTTAAGGAGAAACAAATATTCAATATTGTCCTCAGGTTCTAGAAGTTACTATTTAAAAAATTGCAAATCAACTTTATACAAACTACAAGCTAAAGAGCATGAATCCTGAACTAACACAAGAAGATGACATTGGAATTTATCATGCAATTCTAGGCATAAAGAAAGTATTCTTTGCATTTGTGAAGAATTTTACTTTAAAGTTGCTTTTGCTAAATGCTTGAAAACATTCAATAGTTGCCAAGTTAATTCTTACAATGTAGTGTTTCTGTCCTACTAAGTAATACTTGCAATAAATTTAAAAAGAAAACTAAAATAAGCCTGATGGGGTCCATATTATCACAAATCTGTAAATTTGGAAAAGCTAGAGATTTAAAAGAACATTTCTCTCATCAAATTCTTCAAACAATTTATTTCAAATCAATACAATTTATCTTTTATAATAGTCTAAATGAAATCTTCCTCTTGTAAAATTTATTTATTCCGTATTATTCCTAATATTCACCAGTATTGTCTTCAATATATTTTATTATAATACATGAATATTCGACATGCAGTAAATTTTAGTAAAGTGTAAGAATTAGTTAAGGGAAAAATAAAAATTATCAATTTTTGGAATAAAACACTCCTGATTAAAACAGTCATAAATTTAAAGTTTTAATACACTTATACATGTTAATATGACAGTCATTAATAATCGAAGATGTTATCCAAAAATCGTAATTTATGTAATATAATTAAATTAAAATTCATTCTAAAAATGACATTTATAATTTCTTATATAATGAGAAAAAAAATAAAAATATTTTTAGATTACCTGTTCTCCATATAAGTCTCCAATCTCTTCATATGTATCACCAGTGACTTTAATTGCTTTAGTCAGATCTGTAGAATCTGATATAAATAAATAATAAAAAAAACAGTTACAGAAGTACAGAAAATTAATGAATCAATATGTTGAAAGGATTTTAAAATATTTAGATACTAACAGGGTGAAGTTTCCATTTCAAAGGTCTCACCCAACTCTTTAAATGAAGATGAAAGCTTGTGAAATTCTTTTTTGTAAGCTGAAAAAAAGAATATTCTTTTTATTAATTTTTACAGATAGTAACTCAAAATAAATGCCCAGTACTGAAATAAAACAAAACACAAAAGGTTATATTAAATATATAACCTTTTGTGCTTAAAACAGAATCAGCTATATTATAATAAATAAGAAATTAGCTCAGCTGAATGGATAAATTCAAATCTGAATTTTTTAGAGTAAATATGCCATTATGTACTTTTTCGTTCAATTTACATGTATTGTTTATTTTTTGTTTTATTTCTATATTTAGATTCTCCAGATAATTTTTATAGAGGGAAGAGTAAAAATCCTTCAAATTTTGAGAGTAATTTCAAAACATTTAGTAACAAACCTTTTATGTAACAGGTGTAATTGCATTGTAATAAATACCTGTGAAGTACTTTTTTTAGAAAAAAAAATCTTTTTGCTTAAAATCTTTAATACATAATTTATAAAACATATACAAAAATTATACATAATAAGTAATTAAAATGGGAAATAAATTTATTATTACAGGAATGTCTGGAAAAACATAATACGATAGGTGAAGTACCAATGATGCTATTGCTTGATATTTTTTCCTTTAAATGTTTTAGATATTTTCTTAATAAGTCTCAAAGTAGACTGCTTGTAAGGTAGATCAACAACCAATAGATAATCAAAGTCAATCATCAATGGCAGGGATCAGTAAGTAAGCGGGTGACCACATCGATCAGTCTGCAAAATAACCTAAGGTGCACAGTATTGGTCTTCATCAAACTGTTTAGCCATAAAGTGCTTCACTTCGCTCGCAGATGGTTTGGCTACCAAGCAAGGGAGCCATCCCCACTGCAGAAAAAAAAATTGCGATGGTATGTTTTCAGATCATACTCAGAGATGTTTTTCGGACTGTGGCCAATGTCCCATAGTGTAGGTCTAGTGCAATGTACTACTACTAAGTAAACATTTTTAAAAATTTACATTTCTTGATAAAACTCTTAAGTTAAAACATACATCTATATTTATGAATGTCGAATACATAAAGATAGTGAAGCTTTCATTGTAATGAAATATTTGAAATATCAAAAACATCAAACCATAATAATAATAGTTAAGAGTTAAAATACTGTAAAAATAGTACTCTATAAAATGTATTCTTGTAAAAGAATATAATGAATATAAGAAAAAAATAAAAGAATATAAGAAAAGAATATAAATAAAAAATTTATCTTTATTATATTTTGCAAATTAAAAGAATTTTAGATTTTATATTGATATAAAAAATCTAGAAACTTAGTGTTTATACCTAGTGTTTAAAGTTGCCTGAAATTCACAATAATAAATTCTACAATAGAAAACTAATTTATCTGGTAATATTTTAAACTAAAAAAACTTATATTAAAAAAGAATTCCCTCAGTTGAAAAACTTTGAAACTGCCATCCAGAATTGTTTTATTTTTTATTTTAAGTTATTTTCAGTTATGTAAAAGAAAGAAGGAAAAAAATCAGAACTGTGCAGAATACAAGTTATCCTTCATTGAATGGACAACATTTTAACTTAAAACAATCTGAATGGTGCAAGTGTTACAAAAATATTTTACGCATGTCTTATAAAAAGAATGAATAAAAGGCAATACAGAAAGCAGTGCACATTAAATCTAGCAAAATTCATAAAAAATAAAAATGAGTTACAATTAAATATGAATCTCCTCTTATTTTATAACCCGCATTGAACAGCAAATCTATTTTTTGATTTGCCGCTATCAATATTTAGTTTCATAGCATTATAATTTTGAACCCAATCCAGAAAACAAGGGGATTCCTAAATCATGCCTTCAGAGAAACTAGCCCTTATTGAGGAAAAGAATACAAAATATTTAAATCTATAATAACAGAACTTTCTTTGAAAGAAACGCGCAAAGCAGCAGAGTTTTTCATAAGAATAATTGAAGCAATAAAGAAAAAAGAAAACAATGGAAATAAAAATACAGCTACCGAAGCTGATGTCTTCAGAGAGTACCAGCTCCAGAAGTCATGAAAACAAAACATTTTCTATTGAGAGAGCTAGACAAATGTCAAAAAAATGCTCTCAGTACCCCGAAGGTTTCTCAAAAGTCCAGGAAGAAATACATAAAATCATGAGAATATAATACAAAAATTCACAGTAAACTAGTCAAACAGCAAATTTATGAAACTAACTGAATGTAAATGAAATATTTGAAATAAAAGAAAACAACGCCCCTATTAAAATGCGCAGAAGGAACAAAAAAATGGAAGGAAAGTTTAAGATTGCGTAACAGATTAATATAATGCTTAACTGGGGCTGCTCAGACAAGACTTTAAGCCTAGTGGCCAAGGACTTATAAGACATCATCAGCACTTTGGTCGGTGCAAGTCAAGAGCAGAATTAGTATCCACCAGCCATTACTGGGATTCAAACCTGAGTCACCTCATTGGAAGGTGAATTCTCTACTCCCTGAGCCACTGCTGCTTACATACATCTGTATTCTATGTAGGAATTTTCTTTTGTGCACGTCAAACACTGCCTTTCATTAATTTAAGAGTCATTAAAATAATCTACATTGTATACTTTCATTATCAAAAGCAAAATCACTCCTTTCTGGGGTTTGATAAGTAATGCTCAAATAACAGTGAATGAATGAATAGGCAATGGATTTCGACTTACAGCCTGAATACTTCTTGCATAATTCTTGTGCAGTACCATGCAAAGACTTGACAGTGTTGTCCATTTTGAGGGAGAATTTGGAAAAGTTTTCCACTTGCATTTCCCTAAAAAGAAGAAATTATAGTGTGTAGAGAAAGAAATCAGTACTAATAAAAATTCAGAATTAAAATGAAGGATGTTTACAATTGAAAAGGATCTAAAGATGTTTCAGGAGCTTTGATTGCATGGAAGAATGAAGCTCCAACAAGTTCATCCCGCTCAGCTCTTCTCTTGCCAGTTTTCCATTGCTTAAAAGAATTAATAAGAATTAATATTTAAAAAAAAGCATAATGGCGATTAATTACAAAAAAAAGGAAAATTCTGTATTGCAATTACTGGTTACTCACAGGGGTGCAGAATATGTCCCATCACAGGAATGAGGTTCGGGAGAAATTCAGGCAGTATTGCAGGGAATTTTTGGTATAATTAAAAAATATTGACACAAAACTTTATAATGAAAAAAAAATTGCTCCGCAAAAGTTTTACTTGAAAAAAATTGCATGAAAAAATATCCCTGGTAAAAAAAAACTTACAAGAAAGAAAAGCGAGGACTGCCTTAATTGACATAAGTAAAATAATATTCGCTATCACGCTAAAAGAAAAATAATATTTTTTGTAATGTTAAATATTAAACAAATAACTGTCTATGACAATTTGACTATTTATTAGCTTGAATTCCTAAGGCTTATGAGAGAATATATATATATATTGAGTTTTTTTTTCAGCACATATGCTAGTTATTTCAAGATTTGTGCAAAATCAAATGATTTTTTTTTTCTATGTTAACAATTATTTCTTATAATATATTTCTTAAAATTACTGTAAAGAAAATTTGATTAATATTTTATGCTAATAATAACAACTTATGTCTAGATTTCTTAGAAAAGTTTGAATATTAATTTAAAAAAAAAAACAATGGTCAGAAATGAAAAAATTAAATGGTTTTACTTATTTTAGAAAAATGTCACCTCTTCCTTAAAAAAAAATAATAAAAATGATACAGATCATAAACAGATTCATACAGATCATGTTTGAAATATTTCATGACACAAACATTTAAAATACAATATAAATTATTAAATTTGAAAAAATACACTCTCACTTTTTCATCAGTGCAGGTAATGAAATGTTTCCACACATCGCTCTGTCCTAACACTGGATGATTACATATTCTACTAATCCACATTTGAAGTTGAATCATTCGATGCTCAATGAACATATCTTCGTATCTTCCTGAAACAAATCAAATAAGATCCTTTTTTTCATAAGTTATTAAGTAGGTGACTGAAATAGCATTGTGTATACTAAAGTTGTAGTTTTAACTTATTGTGGCACTTTAAAACTTATATACAATTCTAAGAAAAGGTAATACTGTATAGCAAGGTGTGAAAAACCACAGCATTTCAACATGCTTGAATGAATTCTTTTTATACCCAAATTTTTTTTTTCTATGCATATTAATGAGAAAACAACATATGAATGTAACAATTAATTTAAAGAAGCATATCTGTATATGTACCTCCACACTTACTAGGAAGTCAAAATAAAACTAAAACAAACACAAATATTAAGTAAGAAAAATTTTAATCAAATGTCACACAGAAAAAAATCATCTAATCTGACATTGCCGAATCTCTTCAAAAATTTAAAGCAGATGCTTTTGCTGTCTCATTTAAATTTTCTCCTTTTTTTTCTTTATCTGCAGCAGTATGTTTTTTTTTCTTTATCTGTAGCAGTATGGTCATTAAACATAAGTTCAGTTAGATAAAAAAATTTAAGGTAATAAAATGTTACAAAATTACAAAGAGTAAAAGAAATTACCTGAGAATTGCTTTCCTGGAAGAGGTGGTATTGGAATTAAAGCATACTTGGTTTCTAACCTTTCATGCAGCCAATCAAAATGCTTAAAGCGTCTGCTAACTTCAATATTTGAAAACTAGGAAGAACAAAATAGACATTAGAAATCAAACCAGTTTAAATTAGTTAAACACTAGAATTTCAAACCTTTCAACTTATTTATCAATCAATATCTTTTAAGATTGAACTCATAACAGGGCTGCCACTGGATGAAAACAAGAAAAATAGTTGCTTTAGTTACATCATCTTTGAAAAAAAGTCTCCTAAATAGTCTCCAAGATATATAAAATAGTTGCCAACATCATATCCTCCACTAACATAATTTCAATTATTTTTGCTATAATAGTGTAAAATTCAAATAATATGCAGTTAGATACTCATATTTTATAAAAAAATGTACATTTATTTGTGGATTTGCCAACAATATATAGACAGAGAAATGCTGAAGGAACTGATGCAGAAAACTTCCAAAATTTTTAAACATCTTAAAAATATCTATTTTTAGTTTTTTTCTTTATGAGACATAAAGCTTCAAAAATAATATAAGAAACAATAGTTGTAACTGAAAAAAAATTGAAAAAAAGAGCCAGGGACTAAAAATTTTAGGCATTATAAAAAAAAAATAACATTTACTTTCATACATAAATTTTTTAAACCTTACTATAAAAAAATTTTTTAGCATATAATAAACAAAATCTGCATTTCAAAAATACTTAAATAATTTTAAACAATAATATGAAAGGAAAATTATTACATAGGTACAAATAAATTAAAATTAAGAATTTTATGATTGAAAATGAAGTGGGAAAAAAACACACAAGGTAGTATAAAATGTGAAATTTATTATTTTTTTAACATTTTCTTGGGGCTTTTAGTATAGAAATCAATTAAATTTGTTTTCCTTTTATGAACAAGCTTATTGATTTTAACCGATTTAATTTCATGCTCTCTCTCTCTGTGTTACTCGTAATTTTCCAGCAGCTTCCAATAATCCATGAACGATTCTTATTTGAACACTATCTTTTTTTTTTACTGGCATCTTTTAAACGCTCATTTCCTTCTTTAAGTAAAGAGTCTACTAACGACTGCATCTCTTGATGTTTCTCCATTAAAACTTGAGTCTTTTTTTCAAGACTGTTAATCCCTTCTTCTTTTCTCTCTACTTCTTCCTTCAATATTTCCGATTTTCTCTTTTCGTTTTCTGGAGCCTCTTTCAGCTTTCTTTCCTTAGCCTTTTTCTATTCTTCTAAATATGCAAAATATGAATTACAGGCACTATAAGTTAAGATTAAAAGTTTTTTTGAAATTGGTACTTCTGAAACATTTTTAAATTTCTGTACACCATCTTTTATATTAAGCCTAGCATTTAACATTTTATGAGACAGTGATGCTTTCTCTTGAGAAAGTACCCTGGGAGATATAGAGAAACATCTCTCTACATCGCTATTGCCGTGAGATAAAGTTAGACTAGCTTTAACAAAAAGTCCGAGAGTAGGATATTTAACTTTTCCTGTTGAATCTTTTTCATAGATGATCTCTCTCTCCAAAAATGATCTGTTCGTAACTTATTTATTCCATGATTGGCTACTACCAGTTGAGACTGCAAAATTAACCATTCATCTCTGATTCTCAATACCAAGATGATCGTCAATACTAAGAAAGGTAATACCCTTAGCAATTTCACAAGCGCAATTCAAGCTTTTTGGTTTGGCAATTTCATCTGGTTGAAAACATTTTAAATAAAATAAAATTTTTCCGGAATCCAAACAGGTTTTCTTGATTAAATAATCAAAGCAGCACAATAGTGTTTCTGCATATAAATGAATTTTTGAATGTAATTCTGATGAGAAAAAAAAAAAACTTCCAAAAATTTCTGCAGAACGAAAAATTAAAATTTTTTTACTTCCTAAAGGAAAAATTATTCTGCAAAAGCTCTGTAACATTCTGCGACTATGTCGCCGTGATTCTGGCTCAGGATTGTTAACATTATCTAGAGTTTAGCTTTGGTTTCAACATTTTGCTGAAACAATAATCGAAATCAGAAAGAAAAACATGTGTATCAATCTTAAGCTGTGCAATTTTTTTTCTCTACTCCACTCCAGTTAAACATGAATTGGCAAGCAGACACAGAAGCTGACATATTAAAAAGAATTCATGTTCTACTACGTTTTGCTCCTCACATCCCCATTCAAAATGAATGAATTGAAAAACAGGTGCAGTTGCAATACTTGACCTTGAGTCATTATTCCGTTTTGGCTGTCATTATGCTTTTTAAGGGAGGAATAGCAGAAATGAGAGGATTTTTAAAAAATAAGAAAAATAGGAAATAACAGGGGGGAAAAACGAAGAGTGCCAAAATAATAGAAAAAGTAGGAAAAATAGGAGGTCTGTGGTCCCTGCAAACTTCAATATTCCAAATCGAACCGAACATCAAAACAAACCGACCCTTATTCTTTCACACTACACATAAAAACAGGGAGTTTTATTTTTATCTGCTACATAACAGGTGAATTTGAAACTCGAATTTCCTTTCTCAGTTCTAATTTGCAGCTGCTTAGTTTAGGCATTTAAAAAAAAAATATTGCAATTCAATTCATCTATCAAGTGTTTATTTTTCATAACTGACACATTTCCAAATTTAAAGCTTATAAAAAAAATTACGATCACAATTCAACAAAACGAATATTACCATGTACCTTTTTCTATTCTAAATCGCTCTAAAAAATAAACTGCACATTTTGTGTAATTAAAGAAATTTTTTTTAATTTTTTGGTACTTTGTTCAAATTAAAAGAGGGGAAAAAACCCTCAGAGATATTACATTAGCTTCCTGAAGCAGGAGGAGCGTGCACATAGTGCGAATTATAATCCCATTAGTCTGATTGGTTAAACATGTCTGTCTTGCTTTTGACACCAAATAGTGAGGAAGCATAAAGCTTGGATAAAACGAAAGGGCGGCAAAAAAAGTGGGGGAAGGGGGAAACTCATGAAGCTATTCTTCATTTTAGTTGCTAATTGGCTTAAAAAAGTCGCAGATTTTACGCAACTCATTGCAAATTAATTGTTTTTACTCATATTTCTACTAAAATAGTCGCCATAGTTGCTATTGCTTTAAAATAGTTGTCATAATTAATAATTAATTTTATGTAACAATCAGAAAAATGAAGCCTGGCAACCAGTGGAACAACTTTGTACAATGTTACATAATGAGCTTTTATTTAATGAAAACAAGATTTAAGATAATTGCAATTATTGTGTATATAGAGATCACACCAGAATCGTAGCACTTTTTTGTACGCGCTTTAACTTCAGTTACAAAGCATGGATAACAGTTACACATATACTATACATATATACAGTAGAGTCTCGATAATTCGAGGTGGATGGGACAAAGCTCATCTCAAACTTTAGAAAACTCGAATTATCGAAAACTTAAAAAATATTTAAATAAATGGAAACAAAGCAATTTCAAAATTTCAGTGTTTATTTGAAAAATCTGTTATATTTAAAAAACATACATTAGATGATCAGGGTACGTTCACTGCATTACATGAAGTTACAATCGTCATTATAATACTGTATTAGGTTAGTTGTACTTTAAAATAATTGACTAATTGTTTGGGAGCAAGATTGGTCTTTTTCCCCACCAGCTTGGATTTATGGGAAACTCGTTCGGTCGAGACTCTACTGTATAGTGTAGTATATCACTGTATGTACTATATAGTGATATACAGCAGACAATAAAACAATAATTACTTTTATATTTTCCTTAAGACAAAACAATATAATGAGTTTATATGATAACATAATCATCTCTAACCACTATAAATGTCCAGTGAACATTTTTTTAAAAATAAATTACTGTTAAGAAATTATTGGTGCTATACTTTTACTATTTGTCGAAGAGGTTGGATGTTGAATATCATTAGTTGAAGAGGAATTTGATTGATGTATTTTCAATCATCCCTAATTATTCCAGTGTGATACAGGCGAGCAATTATATAATAAACATCAGAAATTGCTTAAATGAAGAATCAAATATGAATAATAAAAATGATTTCTTTTTCTATAATTATGGAATCATATGGAGCTCCAAAGTAAACAATGATTCATTTTTGTGTACTGATAAATAAATTTAGGAAATGGCCTGTAGGGTGTAGCTGCAGGGCTAAGCCCCACTGGACACCTCCGTGTGCCCAGAAAACAAAAATATGAGTCTCGTGTGTATGTTAGCATAGTATTGCCAAGGAAAGTTAAGGAATCCATGGCTATTAATTGATTAAATTTAATGCCAAGGCTCTTTTTCTTAGCCTTATGCACTCGAATGTGTAGGCGGAAATGAAAGGGTGTTAAATAATAGAGAATTTTAATGTAATCGAAACATCAGTAACCCTATAACGGTTTACCAATTTTGTGCTAATGTGTTAGGCAGATGCAGAGGGAATCTCTAAAAACAGATTTTATTCGGCACACAATTCAAGGATGTGGTATAAAAAGATTACAGATTATATTAATGACTTTTATTTATTGAAAAAGGATTAAATAAGATAATAATTTGGTTTTTAAATGTTAGGAAATATGTTACGCATATTTCAGCATAACAATTACAATGACTTTTGGAGTTTGAAGTTTTAAAAATCATTATAAGAATACTTTTTTAAATTTAAAAAAAAAACTATATAAATTTATGCAGAGTATGAATGATTTAATTACACTTTCAAAACTTCATTAAGAGCAACTGAATATAGCTGACAAAATGGAATTTGTTAAAAATATGTGCACTCACAGATGGTGTAATTTGATATGCAATGTAGCTTTTGAGACCACGTAATTTGCTTTCTTTTTTTGGCTTAGAGACGGAGCAAGTATATTGTTCTCCAGTTCTCAACCACATAATTTCGCCATCATCTTCCTATAAAAACAACATTGAAAAAATATTTTAATGGTTGCACATTAAAATAGAAAAATTATATCATTCTATTTATTAAATATTAGACTAGTAATTTTAAAAATTTAATGAATAAAAATCAATAACAGAAGTGATATCTTTTCAAAACAGATTATTTTTTTAAAAAAATTATTCTAAAAAATTAAGGCTAGGAATGAAAACTTTCTAGAATGTCAGAGATTAACACTGGTCTATGACCTCAACAGCACAACATGCTTAAGACATATAATATAAGGACACACACACTTAATAGTATCAGTAAGTTCTGAGTTTGATATTTCTAATGATATGCAACTATTTTCAGTAATGTTTGCAAGAAATGCTTTGAATTAAAATCCATCAGAGGCTTTTCAATTCAAAATTTATTTTAATTTTCATAGTGCGCATGGACAAACTTGTTGCTTCCTAAAATGCAGTTTAATTTAAATAGAAATATAAACATTAAAAAAATTAAATCAAGATAAAATTACAAATAATTTTTAAATAGGAAGTATAAAGCTTTAACTATAAAAAACCGTTAAACATAGAATTAAAAAAAAAGTATAGATAAGAATTGAAGGTTTTGTAGATTTTTTTTTACTGCCTTTGTGAAACAAACAAAAATACACACATCTCTCTACATTTATAATATTTATTAAATAAAACAAATATTATTAAATAAAATAACTTTAATAAAAAAGTAAAAAGTTTCCTCTATATTATTCCTAACAGCCACATTAAAGGAAAACGAATTGCTAATATTTTAAGTATAAGTCAAATCCCACTAAAACCAAGAATGAACCCAATTCTGGTTTTAAAAGATTAGATTGGCTAAAAATGGAAAACTTTTTTTAAAATAAAAAAGTTCAAGGTGAGTAAGTTTTTTTTAAACAAAAATGCTTAAATGACAAGAAAGAATGCTCTAATGACACGTCCAAACAGAAAACTTTAATGAAAAAAAGAAAAATTCTAATTAGCTTATAATGAAACTTACGTCAAAAATTAATATAGTAATATAATCTAGTTTTATCAATCTAGCTTTAAAAGATTAGACAGGTCAAAAATTGAAAACCTTTTTTAAAATAAAAAAGTTCAAGATGCTTCAATTTTTTACTAAAAACAAAAATGCTTAAATGATGAAAAGGAAAGCTCTAATGACATGATGAGTTCAAAAAAAAATTTTTAATGAAGAAAAAACTAAAATTCTAATTAGCTTATAATAAAACTTATATTAAAAATTACGATAGTAAGATAATGTACCTCTATTGTAACATAATCTTCCGCAGACACGTTGACAGTTGTTTCACCTAATATAAACGTTTCCCCACCAGATTTCACAAAAGCCGAAAATCTAAAAAAAATATAAAAAATATTGCGTATAAAACTCTGCATACAAATTCAAAACATTTTTCTTGAAATGAAAGTAATCATCTATATTACCTTAGTTGTTATTTAGAACAATGATGATACTGAAAACACAAATATGGTAATAAATTTATTTCCCAATTAATCTATAGTTATGAGGATGTATTATATAATGTAAGGGAATATGAAGTTTAAAAGCTTTTTAATCACATGGTTTGGTATCTACATCCAAGTCAAGTAGCTGAAATTAACTCAATGAGGTTTATACTACTTAATACATAAAGAAAATTCAGGTTTCTGAGAGGTTTTTTAATCATTAAACATTGTTTTCATAAACCAGTCAACAATTCCTTAAACTGAGTCTGAACTCTCTCACTTTTTTTTAATAATTGAATTTTAATTCAAAGAAAAGTTAAGTTTATTTAATATTGAAAGGACATAAAATAATTTTTACAATTACAAGAACCCAACATATTTTTAATTAAATAGTTTTGTCGTGGTTAAAAAAAATTACATTTTTAGAAATTAATTTTTGTATAAATTTTGAATGAACCGAAATGTTATCTTTCATTAAGCTTTAAAGACATTTTAGTATTTTTGTTATACAAATTTTTTCTCTGCTGCTCAGGTAAAAAAAGATTATGTTATACAATTCTGTCAGTTTGTGCACAATGCATGTCCTTCTGTAACTGTATAGCAGTTGTAAATATAATTTAGTTATAATATAATAATATAAGTAAAACATGGTTGTCAAAAATTTAACTATATTAAATCAATAATTTAATTTTATTATTTATGATACAAGAGAAGATCTATATAACGCAAACCTTAAAACATGGAGCTTTTTGATTTCATAGAATTTTGTCTTAAAATATCTTTTTACAAATTCACTTATTAAAAATGGAACTATTAGTCAGATCAATCATAAAATACTTTAAAATAATCTTTTTGAGACAAAACTCAATATGCACTTGACATTTATTATTTACAAAAAAAAAATTTAATTTTCTAGAGAACAGTAAACAAATATTGAGAACTAACAGCAAACAAATGTAACAATTGTGATTTGCTTAGCTCTGAAATTGTATAATGATAATATTTAAATTAACTAAATAATAACTTTTAACAAATGACTAAAAGAATGTAAAAAGTTCACAGTTCTAACTTATGTAATTTCATTGTTCACAACTGCGAAGTTAATACGGTTTGTGGAGAATTGCGTTTCATAGAGTATAGATCTTCCATATACACAAAATTAAAGATTTAGCTCCATAAAAATAAGAAATAAAAGTGGAAAATTTACCTATTAAAGCTTTTCTTCATCCCCAATGTTCCAATTTTATCCCCACGAGCGATAGCAGACAAATCACCAGTACTACTACTTTTTTTCTCAATGGATGGAATGGACAAAAATCCAGAAGGTGTCTCTTTAGACTTGTCAGTAGATTTCTTGTTTATGGATAACAAAAAATACAAATTGTATCATTTTTTTGCATTGTTTACAAATTGCATTGTTTTTGTAACAAATATGAAATTTAAACATAACTATTGAGGTAACAGAATTAAAAATTAAAATCCATTAGGGAGCAACTGTTATGGACTTTGTTATGGATGGTGTTTTCTACAATAGGGAACGCTGCAAGCTTGGTACCGCCTAAATTTCCGGGTTACTGTTTTCGTTGTATTTTAAAGCCATTTGGCATCATTGTGTTTTGAGATTCTTGCAAACAATGCATTTGATTACTTATAACTTGTGCTTACAATGCTAACAATACTTGTGTTAACAATGCTAAAAGTATTAACACTAACCTAAGATGGTGCACAGCTTGCAACAAGAACAAACAGTAATAAATTTATGGAAAGAGGGCAAATCAAGACTGCAAAAAAGCGAGTTATTCAAAATCTAGCAAACATGTCACCTTTTTTAACAATATATCTCTAAATAACTAAAACAAATTTTCACTTCAAACTCACCAGAATTACATAATAACATTAATATCTTATGAAATACGGCAGATATGAGCTCAGAAATTATCTAATTTATTTCTTTTATTGAAAACAGAATTATCCGTTTGAAAATATCGCCTCGCAGAATAACATGTAGTAAGCAGCTGCAAACTTTCTAACCAGAATTAGAGCAGGCATACAGATCGAGATTGCTATTGTTTACATTTCTACTGAAAACAGCATCCATAGACCATATATACGTTTTTTTCCCTTTTAAACAAAATGTTTAACCTTTACCAGTCAGGGCTCATAACCTTACAAAGCAAGAATTTATTTTGTAAGCATGAACAGGTGAATAGAAAAAAGGGTTGGCAGCCAAGCTTTTATAGCTAGACTTTGAGTCCATTGGACCTAGGAATTCTATGATTCAGAGACCCTATTTAAAATAATATAAATTTTTCTTTTAAAGATCTAGTACATGAAAAGTGAATATTTAATGATTAAGAAAGAACGTCATAAGTAATTGATTCAGTAATTACTCAACAAAAAATTAAAATCAAAATTGTCAAATGATTGTCCATAAATGATCAAAATTAAATTATCTTTTTTAAAGATAGTAAGGCACACAATAGTTTTTTTGTTGATAGATCATAAAAAATAATACTTTGCTAAAGGTAGGCTACAGATCCCTGGTTCGATCCTTGAGCCGGGCAAGGTTGACTCAGCCTTTCATCCCTTCAGTGGGTCGATAAATTAGTACTAAGCATGCTTGGGAACTAAACACTGGAAGTTTCGCGTTCGGCTGACCACCTAACCAGAACATCTGCCCCTGCATCCCAGAGTCCAAAGGTCAAGAAAACTGAGATGGGCACTATAGGCCTTGGCCCTCTATGGGCTGTCGCGCCGTTGAGTTTAATTTAAAGGTAGGCTGAAGCAAGTAGCGATGAAAATTGAACAGTATGTATGTTACGTGTATCTTAAAGAATTTAAAAATGAAATATCAGCTTTATCATAATTTCAGCAATAACAACAAATATTAATAACAATTGAATAATATGAAATTATCCTATTCCCATAAAGAAGTATGAATGAATAATAGGTTATATTCAATAAGTTTTAATTACCATTTATTTCAAATAAAAAATACTATTATTGAGTTGCAAAAATAACCAAGCATATTTAGAATGAATATTATGTATCCCAGAGGACGTTTCGGAACTTTTTGCGCCCATTCTACAATTTTTTATATATTTAAAACACTATATCTCATATGAAGAAACAATTTTATTTGATCAATCCATAAAAAAAATACATGAGTGTGAACATTTAAAATTCCTTAAATATGATTGAGATTTTGCAAATAAACTGTAAAATTTATATACCATTTCATATTTTAATGAAAAAGAATGAAACTTTATTTATTACTTGCTTAGTTTAATTATTTTAAGTGACACTGTGTCTGTGAGAAAAAGTCTGTGCTAAAAAATAATGTGCATTTCATGGTCTCATATAGCTGAACAAAAAATTTAAGCTAATATTTAAACCCATATATATAAGGTTATATATAAAAGGTAAGTATATTTAATTTTACTCTTAATTATTGTCACACCCACTGAAAAAAGTTGCACTCATCTATTCACAGAAAAAATTTCTTTGTGTGTAAGTTTTGAAATTTTGTATTCCAAAATAGTTCATAAAGATAATTTGAATCCCAGAGACAAAAAACATTATTTAATGTTTTAATTATAGTTACTTGCAGATGTGACATTTGCTCAAAATCATACCCACAACATCTTTTTAAGTTGAACACGAATGTACTCTAAACAAATTATAAAGTAAATGCATGTAAAAAATATATGCTACAAATATATAGATGACAACAGTAACTATACTCTTCGATTTAGTTGTGTGGTCTACAGTTAGTAAATTCAAAATTAACATTATATGAGCAAGTGACATTGCGTACAGTTCATTTATTCAATTTGGATTGATAAATTGTTGCTTCTACAGCAAAATATTTTTGTAAATGATACATGATTAAGAAAATAAATTAACAAATTTTCTATTGAGTTTTAAATAAACAGAACAATTTTTTAGAAAATTTTTTAACATACATTTTTTCAAAATAAATATAATATTGGGGGCAGATTTGTTCCCCTTTTTACTCAAATAAACTAAAAAGAAGAATAAGAAAATAAGAATAATTGAAACTGTCACTGAAATGTTTATCTTGAAGTAAAACAAAATTTAACTAATTTACTTTATTCAATATTAAAAATTTCAAAGCATTTTATTTATGATATTCATAATTTGTTAAATATGCATTTTTGAACTATATATATTATGTATTTTGGTAATATTTATTAAATTTATACACTGTTTTTCTTTCTTTTGAAGAGGAACGAATAACACCAAAAAAAAAATCACGAAAAAATATCAAAGTAAACCCTTTAAATATCTACAAAATATCAGAATATCTACAAAATGAGAGGGGGAAATTCAAAACAAGGAAGGAAATGAAAAAGCTTTAAAAAAAAAAGCAGCAACAGCCAAGAAGTAAAAACAATTACAGCGACAAAATTAGTATGAGAGGCAAAGTAAATTGATATTATAACCTTCTGATATTATGTTTCATTCTTTAATATGTTAATAAAAAAATCTGCTTTATAAATATTTGTGTTTGTCATTATTTCATTAGCCATACAAGTCACACCCATAAGAAAAATTTGAATAGTTTCTACACAAGCAAGAACTGAGCAAGAATTTAATTTTACATAGAAAACTTATTTAAACATTATTGTCCAACATAAGAAAACATAGCTCGCTCAGCTGTTATAGTTTTAATTCACAAAATTTTGAGTTTTTATACCAAAAGATAATAATGCATATCCTTTTTATGTCAAACCCGCAACTTGGAGAAATTATTTTTTTAAAAAATTAATAAAACATTGGCCATCTTGTGACTTGGAGATTTGAATTAATGTATATGTAAGGCAAATAATATATAATTAAGAAGAAGACCAGCTCTCATAGGTCCCCTTGTAAACCTGTTGCGGAGGCACCAGTTAACTCCATCGAGGTGTGGAAGTATTGCAAGGAAAACCACCTGCATCCTAACAGATGGTCACTCTCTCCTCACAGCATTCCTCTTTGCTCCCAACAAACACCTCTCCCCACACATGTAAACAGCTAATGAAAAGTGACTCAAAACCCGTCTGCTTTTGCACTTTACAGACTTATATGGTTTTGAAAAAGGTTTACTTTTTAAGCAATGAAAATATTTACTTCTGACAAATTCATTAAAAAATAAATATAATTTATTATGTTAACATAGGTGTATAATTTAAATAGATATCAGGACAGTTACTTTAATTTGTAAACAAGTTTAGAGACACTACAATGGATTAAAAATGTGCGCATGAGTCGGCTCAAAAACCTTTGGTGCTTTACTTGTTGTACAGAAGGACCTAGCTGGCCCCAGCTACGTATCAAAGAAACTAGACTTCTTCTCACATTATGTATTCTTTGATGTAAGGGATCTACATTATGAACCATAAAAATTTAAATCAATGCTCTAAAATATTTTAGGTAATAGCAATCTTAGTCTGAGTAAATGTCACACCCACAACTTGGTACTGGGCACATTACTTAACAAATTTTCTCTTTCAATCTTAAACATACTAATATGTTAATATAATAAAAGTATCATTATGAAAACTATGTTGCGTTTGAGGGGGTTGAAATTAAAATACACGGGTAGTTCTCATAATTTCAATGATGAGCAAAAGAAAAAAAATTTCTTTTTGTGAAATAACCAGTAAAATGATTAATTTATTAAAATTTCTTAGATTGTTTTTAACTTAAATGAATTCAAATGGAAGATGAGTCAAGAATTTTTTTTTTATTTCACTGAAATATTATGGGTGACTTTTTGAGATTGGTAATTATTGAGGTTAACACATACTCTCACACATCACAGTTAATACATGATAACAAAATAATTACTTGTTTATTATCCCCAGCGTCTTCATCCCAGCTATCTTCCCAATCTTGGGAAGCTTCATTATCTTGTCTTGTCAGGATTTGAATATCATCAGCTGAATACTCAGGAGTGCGAAGAGGCTGTCCTGATGATTGTGAATTCTCAATAACCTAAAATATTTAAAAATAATAATAAACCATAAAAGATTGATAATTCTTTATGTAGGTTTAAAAAAAAGCAATATTTTTTATAATAACATAATTAAAATAGTACTACTATAAAGATTAAACTGAATAACTAAAATTTTTATCTAAAAGGAAGATTAATACTTTAAATATGAGTATAAGTAAAAACTTAACTTTATACAGTCAGATCTCGGTATCAGGTCATCCTAAGGGACATCGCAAAAGTGACCTTATTAGCGAGGTGACCTTTTAACCGATTTACTAGCAGCTCGTAACTAAGCACGTAAATAGTACACACTACGACGTTTTAAAAATGGTAACACAAACGAAAAGGATCGGCCATAAATTAAATATTTAAGTCAATACATTTTAACAGAATTAGTAAAGAATTAAAGAAAGTTAGATTTCTTTTTTAAAAAATTAATCTAAAATAAAGCTGTTCACAAATTTCCTCAAAGTGTACATACATGCATTATATCTTACCTTGTTTAAAATAATCATTTATGCAGGTCTGTCTCGTTTTTGGTTTCATTTTTCGAACAATGTTTTCTAGATTTTGTAACATCTCAAAATGTTCCTCAGCTCCCTCATGGTTTGTAAGAAAATTTCGTATGACATTTATTGCATTTGTTGTATCTTTACTCTAGCGCCATCTACAGTAACGTTTTTGTAACACTCAGAGTATCAATAAACAAGCTGTCATAAGGTTGTAGTGATGCTCTCTCTCTTGTCGTATTCCAATGATAGCATTTAGCAGATTTAGAAAAATAACTAATTTTAGGGCTTACCAGCGATAATACAGTCCACACTAATTAAAAGTGAAGATTCATGGATAAATTACCCCACTTTTGTTACCCCGCATCAACAACAGCATTGAAGGCTTCCACTTGGGCTACAGCTACAGTCCCAGGATCACTGTCCACAACTTGTGAAACAATTTCAGAAATTGTAGCTTGTTCGTTGGCTGAAACATTTTCTTAGAACTCGAGAGGGGTAATTGCCTTGTAAGGAAGTTAAATAGGCTTTTGTTAGAAAAGAGCTTCCCTCGCCTCAAATAAAAATGACCTTATAAGCGATAACGATTTTTAAAACTTGACCATGTATCCAATAATCTGTAACAAAGAATACTCATTCAGTGAGCCGGGAATTTGGAAAAGTGACCTTATATGAGGGGTGACCTTCTATGCGGATGACCTTATATCGAGGTCTGACTGTATTTATTGCTCGAAGTAATATTCGTTTTGAAACAAAAACTGAATTCAAATTAAAATATCTTTCACAGAGATTCGCATAAAAGCATGTTCTAACAATGAAACTATTTCTAAGTTCATCCATATATTGAACTGCCATTAATTTAATTAATTTTTTTATCAACAAAATATGAAATAAACAAGTTATCTCAAAATAAATTATTTGTTAATACCCAAAAGTTAAGTAGTAAAATATATTACATTTATAAAGACAAATACTGATAAAAATAGGGTAACTATAAAGAAATGTAGAAAAATAAATAAAATAAAATAAAAAGAAATATATGTAGTTTAAGTTAAAAAATTAATGATTTTGCAGACATAGGTAAGCATAGCAAATTTTCTCTTGAAGATTTTTGGAGTTTAACAGAGCATTTGGTTCATGCAAATAAAATTAAATTCACAACGAATGCATGGTAATTTTTACATTCACTCAATTTTATAAATTATTCTAAGGCTAATATAAGCTAAAAGCATAGAAGTGTATTCCAGTTAATTTGAATTCTGTTGCTCTGATCTTTAAAATAGATAATGTCTACTTAGTAATCCTTGAAGAAGAAAAAAACTACAAATTTGAGAATTAAAATTCACTTTAATTGAATTATCTTCAGATTAATTTCCTACATATTTTATTAGATATATATATTAAGAGGGCATTAGTGAACATATGCCCAAGCTTTCAAAGTCTTTCGTGTTTACTTGGTTAAGAAGAGTGGTAGAAAAAGAAAAAAAATTTATTACAATAGCAATGGACAACTAGTCAATTTTTGATTTTGAGACATAGCTAAGTTAATTTTCAATCAAGCTTAAAACGACACTGTAAATATTTCACAAAGCAGAGCTAATAATAGAACCCCTTTCCTGACTTTAGACATATCCTCAATTTGACAAACATTTACATTTAAGGCAAATCAATTAAGAGGTTCCGCCCTATTTTAGTTGTGTATTTACGTCAACAATTATTTGCTTTAATTAATATAAGTATAAAACTCTTTAGCAAAAATGATTATCAAAAATAATGAAAATCATATATAATTTAGATAAATTTAATTATAAGTAGTTCACAGTAAATTAAAGTTTTCTTATAGGGGAACTAGCTTGCCACGAAAAAAATTAGACTACCTAGGTAAAAGCGCACTTACTAGTGATCAATAAAAATGTCATTTGAGAAAACTAAATGTTAGAACATAGAAGAAATGGGATCTGACATAATCACAATTACTTGTAATGATATATTTGAGACTTAATTCAATAATAACCAAAGTCAAATTTTGAAAATGCTAGGAAGAAAGCTGGCATCTCTTTGAAATAGGAGAAAAAAATTTTAAATCTAGTTTTTCTTGATGATAAAAGGTTGGGCCATTTTAATTGATTAGAAATCTATGGATATGAGAAGTTTGTTACAAGAATTTAGACACAATACCATTTCATGAGAGTTAACGGACATTTAAATAAAAGGAAAAATAAAAATGTACAATAACAAAATGTGTGCCAAATTATAAACTTAATGAAATAAAAGAAAAGTGTGCTAAACTGCAAAATAATGATTTTTTACATAAAAAATTATAGTTACTTCAACATATGAAGATGGAAACAATCCAGAATCACCACTGTCATTTCTTCCTTCCCACCAACCACCTCCAACATCCTACAGTAAAAACAAAATTAATAAAGCACAAAATATGATTTTTAATCTAATGAAATTATTATTCCTTAAATTTGAAAAATATTTACAAATTCTAAAAATATTTATAAGTACAATTATTTATTTATTTTGAAATCAAAAATAATTCCTAAATATCATAAAAAATAATGATAAAATCAAAGAAGAAAATTAGCCGTCAAATTTGTAATTTAATCGGGTTTGAGAAAGGAACCTCACTCTATTATTATATTTCATTAGTATTTTTTTAATTTATTAAAATACAAAATTTTATCATCAGAAATGATTTTTGTGGCAAGAACCAATTCAGATTTAAGTACGAAAAAAAAAACTAGAACTCATGCTCCTAGAGATAAATCACTAGTTACCAGGAACAGTAGCTTTTACAATATTTTCTTAAATAATTTTTATTAAATAAATAAACTATGGATGGTAAACCATATACTAAGCACAGGTAGCACTAGCTGTTAAAATTTTTAATAAGACTTCCAAGTTATTACTTTTTATTTTTTACTTCTAAGTATGGTTGGTTGATGTTTATTGACAGTCATTAGGATGCTTAAGCTTAGGAAACATGCCATCATACATTGTTATGGTACCTGTACCATTTATAATATGTGTCATTATAATTGTGTCCCTATTTTTTACCAATCAAATTGGAAATCCATTTCACTTTAGTTGAGAACATAAAAAGCTCAAGGTAACATTCAAAGTATAGCCCCCCTTTTACTTTATAACCTGATAATATTTCCTTAAATCAAATGACCTTTTAGAATTTATAAAATAGTGAAATTGCTTGCAAATTTGAATTTAATCTCAATAAAATTTTAGGACTGTTCACATATTCTCACATAAAAATAACTCAAGCAGAAGAATACACTAAAGGTTTTCAAGAATCTGCTTCGGTTTTGGAATCTCAGTATTGTTTAAACTCAGTTAATCATTGATTGTTTGCATAATTTTAGGATGAAATCACTAATAAATATTTTCAATTGAGAATCCATGTTTAACTGGAGACAAAACAATAAGTAAAATTATTTTTACAAAAATTTAAATCCAATAATTGCATTTAACTTTTTACAAAATACTGAATAATTTTTAATGTGTACAACTTTGAATAAAACTATTCATTATAAATATCTTAAAAAATCTAAGAGATTACACATCAGATGTACCAACCTGTCTAGTGACAATTATAATTTCCCCAGTCCAAACACTTAGTTCTCCTGAATCTGGTTGAGCTTCAAAATCATAAAGAACTTTTACCTAAAATAAATATATTTTAAGTATGGCCAATACTAAACATATAAAGGATACTCTAAAATCAAATTAAAATAGATGGATCGTAAGGATTTTTCTTATTTTAGATTTATACACAAGTGAAAACAATAAGTAATCATAATCAAGATGTGTAAAGTACACGGAAAAAAAAAGATAAATTACACAAATGTAAAAAATTTTGAATATTTACTTGAATATCTTTAACCATGGTGAAATAAAAGCCTTATTTTCATGAGAAAGAATGAAACCACACAGTCTTATACCTAAAGTAAACATAAAAAATGAAAACTTCAATACATAATAGCACAAAGTGTTTAAAAAAAACTTAAAAGATAAATAAAGTGTTTTTAAAAATTACTATTTAATACAGTAGGGAACTGATTATCCGGAACAATCGGGACCATCGCTATTCCGGATAACTGATTTTTCCGGTTTTCTGAATCGTTACAAAAAGCGCTTTTTTTTATTGTTAAACCCAACTAAAAAAAATATATTTGGAAATAATCTTAAAAAGAAGAAAAAACGATGAAGTGATACACTAATGATTATTTCCAAAATGATGGTAAGGTTTAGGATCTTTCAAAAAAGAAAGAAAAATCCTAAAATCTTATGAGGAAAAAAAATTTTTTTTTGAAAAATGACGGGAAAATGTATTGATTTTCGTTCCGGGTTTTTGGTTTTACGGTTTTCTGATTTCCGGATAACGGGTTCTGTACTGTATTTGTGTCTTACCTGTAATGCAACATTATTAGTCAAAGATTTTAAAATGCAAATATAGAAATTGTGAGTTAGTTGAGTTCAGTAAAATGCTAATGCTAAATTATCAAAACAGCTAAAATTAGCTACTTCTTAAATCCAATTCCCTAGGAAGGATTGGTAATATATATTTCTAGTTCTGAATAGTGAAAGAAATTGAAGTTTCATTAGTCAGAAATTCACATTTCAAAAAAAGTGAATTCACATTCACTTTTTGGTCATAGATATTGCCAAGGACTACTTAAGTAAATAGTTAGTGGTCCTGTCACTCTTTTTTCATTCATAGAAAATTCAAGATATTTCACCTGTACTGAGTGATAACATTAAAAGAAATAGTGGTTTGAATCATTTCCTGGAGACTTTTCTTATTCAGTGTAAATTGAAATGAAGAAAAAATAATGAAACAAAATTTTAGTCATTATATTGGAATGAACAAATCAGTTGGAATGTTTTTCAACGGGCATTAAAATAGTATTCTATCTATGGAATAGTAAACAGGATATTGTGTATCAGTCATTGTAATGGAAGGGTCGTAATAAAGGGAGTTTGTACTAAAGAGGATAGACTGCATATTTGTATTAAAATGTGACAAAAAGGATATAAAGCCATATAAACTGTTCAATGAATAAAAATATACGTAACAATGTAGTTTTCCAGGAAATAAAGTAAGACAAAAGTCAGTGAAACATACAAAAAATAAAAATCAAGTAAGATAAAATTGTAGTCAGCAAAACTATTTTTACACTAATACATATTTTAAAGTGAAAATCTTATGAGCAAATATGTCCCTATTTGATTGGCGAATTGAAATGGGCTACAGGTGGCGTAGACAAAACTCACTCTCTACTTATCGCAACACTTTACATGTTTTCACCATTGGAGTGTGGATAGTCATAGAAGAAGGAAGTACCCTAGCTTCTGTCTTGATCTTCAAATAGATTAAAAACTTTAAAGTTAGGAAACTTTATGAACTGAAAACTACATTGAACACAGTTTTAAAAGAAAGTGTCGCGGAAGTTTTAAAAAATATTTTTAACAATTAAATATGAAAAATATTATGAAAAGGGAAAATATCATAGTACATCCCCATATAACTGAGAAAAGGAGGAGAGGGTGACATGGAACCTTCCCCCCAGATGGCGTATTTGAGCATTCCGATTGTGAATGGTAATTTCTGCTTAAACATCTATCTTCTGCACAGTTTCAAAAATTCTTTGTCTAAAGTACTCATAGGTAACATTATACAACATTTTATTTATTTTTAAATATCCTCTTACATCACAATTTATTTATGACAAATATAATATAAATAATAAATATATTTAAGTAATAATCAGAGTTGTAGTATTAAAAGTTTTTTCACTAGAATGCGAGTGATCGTAAGTGGGAAGGGAAGATGGAATCTAAAAATATCAAATATTAACTTTCGATTAACGATTATTAAGTCATTAGAAGTTCTTTAATTTTTATTTTACTTTAACTTCTTTAATCTTTTTCTCCCTTTACGAAAAAAAAATTTTTTTTATTTACATATTTATTCTTACTTTTTCTTTTTTAATCTATAAAAAAAAATTACAGATTAATGAATTATTTATTAATAAACTTACGCATCTAACTTCCATCAAATCAAAAAATTTCAATACTGAATCATTATTTCTCACTCTATCAACTACTATTTCTAAAAACAAATATAAGAGAATAAAATATCATAATTGCAGTAAAAAAAATAGAAATGTAGGAATACATAGATGGTTAATTTCACAATTAATTGTCTTCATTTAGCACAATTGTTTTCAGACTTAGCACAATAGAAAAGTTATCCTTCAATTTGTTAGCATTACAAGGAGATTATACAAAAATAGTAATAAATGTTAGGATTAAAAGTGAAAATTATTAGCATAGATCACTAATGTTCAGGCACTACTACACTCTCGGTAATAATTAAGAATATTTTCCTAATATATATATATACATATATGCATATATAAGCATATACATGTAGATATAAGCATATTTTTTGCTTATATTTGAACGAAATTTTCTTAGACCTTTATAGAATACTTTTAAAAAATAGCAAATCATTTAATGGTATATAAAATACATCAAGTGATCATTAAAATGGAATTTCGTAATTCTTCAAAGAAATAAGAACAATAATTCTTTGAAGGAGTAACTAAGATTTTATCTTACGAGCAGCATATGTTTTAAATCTTTAAACAAAATGAATATTCGTTTTTCCATATTTAAGAAATACCGTGACTTGAAAATATTAAAATGCATATCATGAAAAGAAACTCAAACAATTCTAATCTTCTAAAATAATAATAATAAATATGAGTATTTTACATTCAAGAAATATTTTATAATGCATGCATATATACATCATCTGCATGTTGATTGAACAGAAAATTTGTTGAAAGAACATGATTAAAATTTTGTAAAAAACATAAACATTACTAACGTATATTTAAAATTTAAACATTAAAATACAAAATAATATATACGGTAGTAATTACTTTATTGAATTAATAATTTTAAAATAAATCCAACTGGATTATTGAGTGCCGCTTACAAAAGAACACTCATATACGAGAGTTGAAAAAAAATTACTATGCTCATTAAATAATCAACTGAACAAAACAGCTGCGGCGAAGAATGTTCAAACAAACACCGCTAAATTTGAGGAGAAATGAAAGATGAGTATTAATCATTACACACTCACCATGTAAACAAGAAAAGCACTCTGTAAAGACCAAAACACTACAAGTAAGAAGTAAATAAAACAGAAACTAAAATATTTCTAGCGCAGACGTGCAGAGTTAACTAATGATGCCATTCAGAGATTATTTTATAAAACTTAGAACTTATTCTTGATTTTTTATATATACTTCTAAACGGAACTATCAAACTTATAAAATATCTCTGCATTTTATAAAAAGTTTTTATTGTCATCAGCTTTATAGAATTTGATCATAAAATACCCTAATTTGTCAAAAAAAAGCATATAAGCATATCCACCAATCAAAGTCATTATGCGCCTGTGTTTCGACGCTTGTCAACGGAGCAAAGCAACGAACACTTTCTTCGTTACAGCAAGAGACATTGCCGAGCATATTCATCCAGTTTTAAATATGCGAACAAATATTATATATAATGAAAATATATGTAATGAGGTTTTTATACAAGAATGAAAAATAATTGTAACAAAAAATGATCTAAATGCCTTTTAGGATTAAAAATTGAATATAAATAAAATATTTATAATTTGAATATAAATAAAATTTAATATTATGAAATGTTATAAGGAGAGCATAACATAATAACGATTAATATTTTCCTTTAATTTCATTGATGTAAGGTACCCTTTCTATCAGTCTATGTTGTAAAAAACATCGACAATAATTAAAAAATGTCTAGTATTTTATCGTATGCAGTTTCCCTTTAATGCTTACAGTGTCTGATTTTGGATATTTTACCTCCGAAATAAATTCTCTTAAACAGAAATATTTTTAAAATTCGATTTCTATTCGAAGCAAGATATTCACTAAACGGCAAATATAAGAAAAATAACAAGTGGTATGTGGCCGGGATAGCCTGGTTGGCGCTGGACTCACGTTTGTGAGGACGGGAGTTCGAATTCAGCCGGCCGAAGACTCCCTATGTAGTATATGGTGACTGGTAAACGTTAAATCTGTCGGGGTCGCAAAGTCCTCCATGCTCCCATAACAAATCAGTACCTTTGGGGTTACTGAAATGGAGATTGATCGTTCTCTGGTGCAGGTCAAAGATACGTTCGATGGATGAATGAATGGATGTATGAACAGCTCCGCTCTATAAGCAGGAGTGAAGTATGGGTGTGGCAGAAGTCTAATTCTCAGCCACTATAGAAAACAAGAACAATCCCTCTGCCTTAATGGCCAATGACAACAACAAGGGGTATAGTGGACGTCCGAAAATAATAAATTGGAATTAAACTAATCAAAAAAGCTTCGCCAAGTCTGTGCTATGCTGTGCTGAACTCCCTGTTATTTATCAATAACACAATTAAGATAATGTTAAATTATTAGAAACTATATTCGACGAAAAAGAAAAATTGGACACTGAGCTACCATTAATAGTAGCTCAATGAACAGAATTCTGCTCTAAAGAAGATGTTAGAAGATGATGTCTCTTAGAAGATGTCTCCCTGTCCTGCAATGAAAAATCAGTTCTGAAATTTATCTGAAGATGCACTTTAGCATAATAGTTATTAAATGAGTATATTAATATAAATTTGTTAGCATATTAATTAATTAATTAATCAGCTATAATTAGCCTATAAGGCAAGTTTCCAAGATCATTTTGGGGAGGGGCAGTTTTGTAAAATTTTAAATATTTTTCAATGCTTAGAGATTCAATTGGCAATCGAAATAGGCTGCAGGTGGCGTAGAGCAGAACTCTCTACTTATGGCAACACTTCGCATGCTTTCCCCATTAGCGTGTGGAGAGTCATAGAGAAAGGAAGGAAGTTAGTTTCTCTCTTGATTTTCATCATAGATTAAAATCTTTTAAGTTGGAAAATTATGTGGAACTGAAAACTACATTAAATATAGTTCTAAAGAAAAGCATCACGGAAATTTTAAAAAAATATTTTAATTAAATAAAAAGGAAAAATATTAAGAAAAGGAACTGAAAAGAGGAGGAGAGGGAAGGGAGAAGGGTCAAAGGCATGAAACCGGTCTCTCCCCAGATGGCGTATTCGAGCGTTGTGATCGCCAATGCTTATTTTTCAATTTTTTTCAAAAAAAATTGGTGGGGTTAATGTTTTTTAATATCATCATTGGCAATTTATTATAATTTATTTATTTTATAATTTCTTCCAAAAATAATTTATATCTTCGAGTCCTCAAAATCACAAATATGAAAAGCACCATTAGATTTGGATAAGAAAAAAATAAATAAATAAAAAAATTTTTTTGGGGGGGGGGGAATATTTGTAAAACTTTTTTCTGTGGGAGGTATATTTCCAATTTCTTAATTTATTTTCGATGCACAAAATTTCGTATTCTCAGAAAAGTTAAGATAATCAGTGTCTTGCTTGGACAGAAGCGCATAGAAAAGCGATTTCTAAATATATTTGCTCCTTTAAAGGTTGCTAAAATATTAAAATATTAATGTGAGCTCAGAGCCACTTTTATGTTTATAGGGGCCCTGGGCCTGTCATTATCTGGGGGCCCGTTATGAGTAAATTTAGAGAAAAAAAATTTTTTTTTGAATAATTTTTAAATTTTTTTTTATTTTAAGAGTAAAAAAACACATAAATTAATAAACACATAAACACGTTTAAAATAAAAACAAAGCTGTCAAAATTTCATATATAGTTTCGATTTATAATTTTAAGAAATTCTTTCGAATTTGATTAGGAAACTTAAAAGCCTTATTAATAAAAAAAATGAGAGGCCTTATTAACTTTGAACACATAATAACAACAAAAAGGAGTTAAAAATAGAAACAAATATGATCAATAAACACTAAAATCATAAGCTAATTAAATAAATTAATTTCGTGTACGAAATATAATATTACAAATTAAACATTTTTCATATTTAGGGGAAACATGGAAAATTTGGATATACAGGAGTTTTAAATTTTTTTTTTCTCATTCTTCAACATTTTTTTAGCTGATGATCATTTGTTTTCAATGCTCAATTAAACAAAATCATTTTTTTGTTTCTGTCTATTGAAATTAAGTATAAGTAAAATTAAAATAAAATTGTTATATATTAATTTGTTATAAACAAAAACAAAAAAAAAAAAAAAAATCGAGACATCACAAACCAGTAAATTGAATTGTTAAAACTATTTTTGACACTCGTGTAGATAGGGATTATGTAAACAATGAGGAAATTAATTCTCCAGTTGTTGAGGTGAAGAAAAAAATTCATGACTATAACCTACGCACTCGAAGGAAAAGGTAATGTGATTTGTAATTGAATTAATTGATTTAAAATTCAGTGATGAATTAATAATGGAATTATGATTGATTAAATAATTGAGCTAATTTTGAATTAATGATGAGTTAATTGAGCTTGACGAAATTGATTTTGAGTTGATACTATAATTAATAAAGTATTACATATGAGGCTGAGAGGATGTATCGAAATTGATATTTATGAAAATTGAGGATTTAATGAGATAATTAAATTAGATAATTTAATGAGATAAAAAAAAAATAAAGATGTAGGATGAAATACGTTTGGTGTCGATGGACATAATAGTAATGCAAAACAATTAAAAGTTTTGGTAGTGTAAAGAGAGGAAGGTAAAAAATGAAAAACTGTTTTAATTTTATGTGTATGAACTCATGAGGGAGGATGCGATCAGAGATAAAAGAAATTGTTAACTTCTGTGGATAAGAATACTTTAACAAGTAAGAGGATGTTAAGTGCACCAACTAATTCAAGCAGCTGCTTGGTGATTGGTAGAGAGGGGTTGGAGGGTTATTCTGAGCTGAGTTCCCATGAAAGAAGAGAGAAGTTGATCTTTCTGAAATTAAGAACAATCCTGAGCTGAGTTCCCATGGAAGAGGAGAGAAGTTGATCTTTCTGAAGTCAAGGATGAATTTGAACTGAGTTACCATGGAAGAGGAGAGAAGGTTGATCTTTCAGAGACCTAAGACACCGACCGATGGCCACGGTTGTTGTCCGAGTAAATGCAGCCACCTGGAACGTAAGGTTGACCGCTGGACGGATGACCCAAAATTTCAATAACATCCGCTGCAAATAAATCAGATCTTCAGCATCTTCTGGACCTTCCAATTACATGGAGTAACAATCCTAGGATGTGTCATGGTCGAGAAGCCCATAGACTCGTATACCACAACCATCCAGTAGTTCTAATGTATAGTAAGCACGGTTGCAGAAAGGTGGAAGAATCCGGAGCCCACTTGCCCTAACTTACAGCAATTCCCCAGACTTGGAGCCCACGTGAATCAACTTAACACCCGACCTCCTAACTCCTACCATACCTACCTTTGTCACCAAGATTTTCGATGAACTGATAAAAAGTAGATGATAGCCAGTCCTCACATTACAAATGAACTGTTAAAGATAGCAGAACAGAGACAAAAACTAAATAGACTGTCATTTTTCATAGAGGTGAACTGTGTAATAATTGCGATTTTAACCATCTCTGATACGGGTCTTCACTCATGGGTCATAAGCCAGTATGTTGTGAGGTTGTGATGTTTCGATTAATGTGTGTGTTCAGTAGATAGTTATGGGGAGGTTTGTCAATAAGTCTTATAAAAAAAAAAAAAAAATTCTTTTTTTTTCCCTTGACGGGATGGAATGTTATATATTAATTTGTTATAAACAAAAAAAAAAAAAAAATCGAGACATCACAAACCAGTAAATTGAATTGTTAAAACTATTTTTATTATATTTTTAATGTTTAATCTGTTTGTAAAATTGGCTGGTGGCTGGGTCGCGTGTAAACGATTTTTCCCCAACAGGCAGAAAATAGCCGAGTAAGGATGATGTAATGGCGTGAGGGCCAATCAGAGCTTGCCAGAGGGCGCTGTTTTTTTCCCTCCTTTTTTTCGAATCTTCGACGCGGAGCGCGTGATTCAGTCTCGTAATTTTTTTCTTAAAGGTAACTCGCTATCTTTTTAGGAGTTTTAGGGCTACTAGGCCCTGGATCCAGGGACCGGATGACCGATAAGTATTTTTTTTAATAATATAATAGTAATTTTTATCGATTAACAATGTCGATCGTCTTTAATTAATAATGTCTAAAAGTATTTTAATATAAAATTAACTTAAAATAGATACGTAAATTCTAATTACGCCGATAATCTTCAAGCACGTGCGATTAATTAATATTTCTTTTTTTTTAAACCCAGCCCAATTTTTATAAGTTGTTAAATGTGAATTATTCTCCATAATGTATTTTAAATTATTGTAACATTTTTAAATTTTATTTTGGAGATGTTGTACCTAAAAAAAAATTGAATTCCTAATATCCTAATTAGTGTGTTAAGAAGAATGTTATTACATATTTTGTAGCCAAGATTTTTGTTAATACATTTGTTTTTAAAAGTAATATTTGTCTCTAATTCTGAGTATGCCTCGTGCTAATTCTTGGATAGGAAGATATTCCGTGCACGTGCAATCTAGTGCCATGTTTCTCTAAGATTATCTATAATCCTTTTTTTTTAAATAATTAAATATTTCGTTAAATAATGCCAATTATCATTGTTAAAAATTAATTCCAATCCAAATTGCTGTTTAGATTAGCAGATTAATATTGCTAACAAATTTTCGAGTCACATGGATGGCCTGCACGAGCGCGTTGGAGAGGTAGTAAATACTGAATTTAAATGTTAGTTTTAAAGTATGAATATACCAATTAATTTAACATCACGACGTAATTATTTGAATATTTTAGATACGTTATTTGATTTTTGATTTAAATTGTACACAACGCAAAAATATAAACTATTGAATAATTATTTCAAACTCTATACGATCTATTATTATATTATTTTATTAAAGGACATTATAGGCTAAAATGATCCATGAAATTAAAAAATAAATTATAACCACGTTTACGAACCTAACAGTATAAATTTTTATAAATTATACCTGAACTATTTTTGTCAATACTGAATACCAATGTTTAAGTTATACCTGGTTTTTCAGTAAAATTATTATAATAATAAATAATTATAAGTTAAATTTAACACAGAAATTGAATATTAATAATTTTTTTAAATATAACACTGGTGCCATGACCAGTCGCGATAAGCTTAAATTAAAGTAAATACTACTACTAAAATAAGTGGTTATATAATGTGTAATTCGAAAAAAAAAAATTATATATGTATGCAATATGAACTTATGCTTTGCAGTGTAAAATTTTATCATGTTATTTTTCAGAATTATTTTTTATTTATTTCTATTATGGTAATTACTATGATTTTGTGTATATCAATGAAGGTTTGTAATATATGTTTTTAAAATTTTTTATTGCATATTGTGTATTATTATAGTAGTAGGTGAGCTAGGTTATTGTCATACTGAATATTAGGTTGATTTTTGATGATTAGTTAAAAAATTTACCATTATGGATGAGTCAGGTGAAAACACGGAAATTTTAGCTGCGAGCAGTACTCCCGTTGTTATTCCGAGTGTCAGAGTAACTTCAAATTTTATTGCAGATTATTTAAATTTTATTCCGAAATTTGATGGTAGTTCCTCTTTAAATGAATTCATTCACAGACTTAACGAAATTGCAGAACACTGCGATTGGTCAGAAAAAGACAAGATATTCGCGTTAAAATTGAGAATTACTGGAGAGGCACAAGATTACCTCAACACTCAAAGAGATAGGGATGTATCTTTTAACGATATTATTAAAAAATTAAAAACTAGATTTGAGAGGAAGAATTCAGTGACTGCGAGTATTGGAAAGCTGACTTCCGCCTACCAGTTACCGGTAGAGAGTGTTAGGCAGTTTTTGTCCCGAATTGAAAGCATCTCATACAATTGCATTCCGGAAGAAAATAGTGAGGCATTCGAATCATACAGGCTGCAGTTATTACTCAGCGCAGCCAGACAAGGCATAAAAGGTGAGATTTTAAAGGGAATAGGAGCTGCGGGTTTCACCGACTATAGGGAATTTAAAAACCATGCCATAAACTTTGAGGAAACATTATCAATCGCGAGACCCACTACCGAAGAGGTCAATAATTTTGAATTAAGAAATACACGAGAAAATAGCTCAGAAATAAAGGAATTAAAAGAGCAAATAGCGATTTTAGCAGAAAACATTAAGCAAATGCAAATCAGGAGTAGGGAAAGTAATAGTAAATATGACCATCAAAATTCTAGGCCAGGAAATCAAATAAAAATATGTAAACGATGCAACAAGAGAGGACACATTGCACCCGCGTGCAGAACTTTAATCTGCAATTTTTGTGGAAGGCATGGCCACTTAGAGGAACGTTGTTACCAAAAACGGAGATCAAATGATTTAAACGAGAAAGGGGGGGAATAGATGAGGCGCGTCTTTCCGTTGCTACCCCACTCATAGTGCCATCTTTAAACATCATGAGAAAAGAAAGTATAGTACCCTTGCCCAAAATTCAGTTAAAAATAAATAAAAAAAATTACGTTGCTATGTTAGACTCAGGATCATCTCTCAATATTATATCCAAGGAAATTTTGGAAGAAATGCAGTGTAAATTTAAAATTGAAAAATGTAACTTGCTAGTTCAAAATTTTACGGGTGATACAGCCAGAATCAATTCTTTTGTTAACATACATTTTAAAATAAATGATAATCTTTTTAAGGAAGATTTTTTTATAACCCCTAATCGAATAAATTCAGATTATGACATGGTCTTAGGTAACCCATTTTTGGCAGGAAATAAATTTAACCTAAATTTCGAAAAGAATTGTATCGAGAATAAAAATTTAAGATTAAATTGGACAAACAGCAAAATAGATAAGGTAGAATGTAATCTATGTGAAAATGCAACTGGAATCAAATTATACACTCAAAACAAGTATATTTTGGAGCCTAAATCTGAACAGATAATATTTGTAAAATCACGAGTAAAGAATTTTAAGCATACTGAACAGGTACTAATTTCTAATGTTCAAAAATTCAGTGATCTAGGTGTTTGGGTTGCTAGAAACATCAATAATTTTTCTGAGTCTAATGTTTATCCGATAACAATAATTAATACCCAGGACGAATGTATACACTTAAATAAAAACTGTAATATCGCAATACTCGAATGTTTAAGCAAAACACGTGTAGAGCAATGTAATTCCTTGGAGACTACACAACTTGGAGATGATTTTGAGGCATGGGGAGGTGATATCGAAATCGATCATTTAGACGGAGAAAAGCAGGAAACTTTAAAACAATTTTTAGAGAACTACCCAGAAATATTCGCAAAAAGCGTAAAAGATCTTTCAGGATGCGACACCCTTTTACATCGCGTAGATTTAACTGACGATATACCGGTAAGGCAACGTCATTACAAGGTACCTCATCATCTTAAACCCGAAATGGAAAAACAAATAAATGAGCTACTTGAAAATAAAATTATTAAAGAAAGTACATCTCCATATTCAGCTCCGGTTGTACTAGTAAAGAAAAAAGACGGCTCGTACAGGCTATGCACTGATTTTCGTAAACTAAATTTAAAAACACTCCCTGACTCACATCCGATTCCGAATATGACCGATCTTGTTGACAACCTTTCTGGAGCAAAATTGTTCACCATTTTAGATCTTTGCGCGGGGTTTTATCAAATGAAAATTAATCCTAATGGCACCTTTAAAACAGCATTCGCAACAGAAAACGGGTTGTATGAGTGGATGCGCGTCCCTTTCGGATTGCGAAATTCACCAAATTCTTTTCAAAGATTAATGGGAATAGTCTTGTCTGGTCTCAGACCTTTACAAATTGGGGTCTATCTTGACGATATAATTATAGCTTCAGAAAATGATGTAGACGAACACTTAAAAAAACTAAAAATCGTTTTTGATAGATTGCGCAAGCATGGGCTTAAATTAAAACCAAAGAAATGTAAATTTTTAAAGACAAATGTAACATATTTAGGATTTACTGTTGAAAATGGTAAAGTTTTCCCGGATAAAAATAACATTGATGTAATAAATAATGCTAGAATTCCCCAAAATTTAAGACAAGTACAATCCTTTTTAGGCATGGTAGGTTTTTATAGGAAATTTATTCCACAATTTTCTAAAATCGCGTTACCTTTAACAAATCTAATCAAAGGAAACACTAAATTTGAATTTAATGATAAAGCGCTGGAATCTTTCAATACACTAAAAAAATGTTTGATTAACGAACCATGTTTATTATTGCCAAATTTAAAAAAAGATTTCATTTTAAGCACAGATGCTTCAAAGTATGCTTTAGGTGCGGTATTGAGTCAGTATGGCGAAGATAATTTACTCCACCCTGTTGCTTATGCGAGCAGAAAGTTAAAAGGGGCTGAAATTAATTATTCTACTGTAGAAAAAGAAATGTTGGGAGTTGTATTTGGGGTGACACATTTCAGGCAATATCTGTACGCTAAACATTTTACGGTTTACTGTGACCAAGCTAGCCTTTCATACGCTTTAAAATTAAGAGATCCCACGTCACGTATAGCCAGATGGGTAATGACCTTACAGCAATTTGATTATAAGATAATTCACAAACCTGGTAAACAAAACATTACCGCGGATTATTTATCGAGAGAAATAAATCATGTAAATAGTTTAGAATTAATATCATTTGAATCAGAGCTACTAGAAAAAATTAAATTAAGTCAAAAATCAGATCCGTTGTGCTTAAAAGTTTTAGACGAGTTAGAAAATGAGGATAACACCAGTTCAAAATTACGTTTCCTTATTAAGAATGATTTACTTTATTGCAATTTTAAAAATTATAAAGATAAGAAAAAAGATAAACTTGTAATTCCTTTAAACTTAGTACCCGAAATAATAAAGTTATGCCATGATTCACCCACAGTTACTCACCAGGGATTTTCTAAAACCTTAAACAGAATTAAGCAATACTACTTTTGGCCAAAAATGTACAAACATATTTTTAACTACTATATAAAATCATGCAAATCTTGTAATGAAAGAAGGGCACATAAACCGAATAAGTTGGCTCCTTTACAAAGAGTACCAGTTACATCAAAACCGTTAGAGCTTATTGCTATTGATGCTCTCGGTCCCTTACCGACAACATTTATGGGAAACAGACATATTTTAGTTTTCTCGGATTATTTCAGCAGGTGGCCAGAGGCTTATGCTACTCCGGATATTAAGTCGGATACGGTAGCCAGAACCCTTGAAACCTTTATTGCCAGTCACGGAGTCCCTAACCACTTAATTACTGACAGAGGCTCAAATTTCTTGTCTAAATCGATATCTGAAGTTTACGAGAAATTGGGAATTAGAAAACACTCAACTAGTGCTTACCACGCACAGAGTGATGGAGTTGTAGAGCGTCTTAACGCTACAATTTTAAATTCATTAAGTCACCTGGTAAATGAGTCCCAAAATGATTGGGATAGGCATCTTAACTTTGCTCTATTAGCCCACCGTACTGCAATACACACATCAACAGGTTTTACACCAGCTTCGATTTTGTATGGGAGAGAATTGCAGCTCCCACATAATTTGTTAACAGGGGAGAATAGACTATCATATGCAGAAATTAAAGATTATGTTTTCGATTTAAAAGACAGATTAAGGAGGTCGTTTGATGTTGTTAAGAAAAATCTCACTGAAGCGGCTAAGAAACAGGAAATTCGAAGGGAGAAGATTTCAAAAGATAAAAATATTAAATTAAATGACTTTGTTTATTTATACACCCCCACCTTCAAACAGGGAACTTCTAAGAAGTTAAGTAAACTAAACACGGGTCCCTTTAAAGTAACTAAAATTATATCACCAGTTAATGTTGAGATCGAGCCTGTGAGTGGTGGTAGCATGAAACGAGTGCATATTGATAAATTAACCAAGGTACCTTTGCGACTCGAACATTTTTCAGACACTCGTGTAGATAGGGATTATGTAAACAATGAGGAAATTAATTCTCCAGTTGTTGAGGTGAAGAAAAAAATTCATGACTATAACCTACGCACTCGAAGGAAAAGGTAATGTGATTTGTAATTGAATTAATTGATTTAAAATTCAGTGATGAATTAATAATGGAATTATGATTGATTAAATAATTGAGCTAATTTTGAATTAATGATGAGTTAATTGAGCTTGACGAAATTGATTTTGAGTTGATACTATAATTAATAAAGTATTACATATGAGGCTGAGAGGATGTATCGAAATTGATATTTATGAAAATTGAGGATTTAATGAGATAATTAAATTAGATAATTTAATGAGATAAAAAAAAAATAAAGATGTAGGATGAAATACGTTTGGTGTCGATGGACATAATAGTAATGCAAAACAATTAAAAGTTTTGGTAGTGTAAAGAGAGGAAGGTAAAAAATGAAAAACTGTTTTAATTTTATGTGTATGAACTCATGAGGGAGGATGCGATCAGAGATAAAAGAAATTGTTAACTTCTGTGGATAAGAATACTTTAACAAGTAAGAAGATGTTAAGTGCACCAACTAATTCAAGCAGCTGCTTGGTGATTGGTAGAGAGGGGTTGGAGGGTTATTCTGAGCTGAGTTCCCATGAAAGAAGAGAGAAGTTGATCTTTCTGAAATTAAGAACAATCCTGAGCTGAGTTCCCATGGAAGAGGAGAGAAGTTGATCTTTCTGAAGTCAAGGATGAATTTGAACTGAGTTACCATGGAAGAGGAGAGAAGGTTGATCTTTCAGAGACCTAAGACACCGACCGATGGCCACGGTTGTTGTCCGAGTAAATGCAGCCACCTGGAACGTAAGGTTGACCGCTGGACGGATGACCCAAAATTTCAATAACATCCGCTGCAAATAAATCAGATCTTCAGCATCTTCTGGACCTTCCAATTACATGGAGTAACAATCCTAGGATGTGTCATGGTCGAGAAGCCCATAGACTCGTATACCACAACCATCCAGTAGTTCTAATGTATAGTAAGCACGGTTGCAGAAAGGTGGAAGAATCCGGAGCCCACTTGCCCTAACTTACAGCAATTCCCCAGACTTGGAGCCCACGTGAATCAACTTAACACCCGACCTCCTAACTCCTACCATACCTACCTTTGTCACCAAGATTTTCGATGAACTGATAAAAAGTAGATGATAGCCAGTCCTCACATTACAAATGAACTGTTAAAGATAGCAGAACAGAGACAAAAACTAAATAGACTGTCATTTTTCATAGAGGTGAACTGTGTAATAATTGCGATTTTAACCATCTCTGATACGGGTCTTCACTCATGGGTCATAAGCCAGTATGTTGTGAGGTTGTGATGTTTCGATTAATGTGTGTGTTCAGTAGATAGTTATGGGGAGGTTTGTCAATAAGTCTTATAAAAAAAAAAAAAAAATTCTTTTTTTTTCCCTTGACGGGATGGAATGTTATATATTAATTTGTTATAAACAAAAAAAAAAAAAAAATCGAGACATCACAAACCAGTAAATTGAATTGTTAAAACTATTTTTATTATATTTTTAATGTTTAATCTGTTTGTAAAATTGGCTGGTGGCTGGGTCGCGTGTAAACGATTTTTCCCCAACAGGCAGAAAATAGCCGAGTAAGGATGATGTAATGGCGTGAGGGCCAATCAGAGCTTGCCAGAGGGCGCTGTTTTTTTCCCTCCTTTTTTTCGAATCTTCGACGCGGAGCGCGTGATTCAGTCTCGTAATTTTTTTCTTAAAGGTAACTCGCTATCTTTTTAGGAGTTTTAGGGCTACTAGGCCCTGGATCCAGGGACCGGATGACCGATAAGTATTTTTTTTAATAATATAATAGTAATTTTTATCGATTAACAATGTCGATCGTCTTTAATTAATAATGTCTAAAAGTATTTTAATATAAAATTAACTTAAAATAGATACGTAAATTCTAATTACGCCGATAATCTTCAAGCACGTGCGATTAATTAATATTTCTTTTTTTTTAAACCCAGCCCAATTTTTATAAGTTGTTAAATGTGAATTATTCTCCATAATGTATTTTAAATTATTGTAACATTTTTAAATTTTATTTTGGAGATGTTGTACCTAAAAAAAAATTGAATTCCTAATATCCTAATTAGTGTGTTAAGAAGAATGTTATTACATATTTTGTAGCCAAGATTTTTGTTAATACATTTGTTTTTAAAAGTAATATTTGTCTCTAATTCTGAGTATGCCTCGTGCTAATTCTTGGATAGGAAGATATTCCGTGCACGTGCAATCTAGTGCCATGTTTCTCTAAGATTATCTATAATCCTTTTTTTTTAAATAATTAAATATTTCGTTAAATAATGCCAATTATCATTGTTAAAAATTAATTCCAATCCAAATTGCTGTTTAGATTAGCAGATTAATATTGCTAACAAATTTTCGAGTCACATGGATGGCCTGCACGAGCGCGTTGGAGAGGTAGTAAATACTGAATTTAAATGTTAGTTTTAAAGTATGAATATACCAATTAATTTAACATCACGACGTAATTATTTGAATATTTTAGATACGTTATTTGATTTTTGATTTAAATTGTACACAACGCAAAAATATAAACCATTGAATAATTATTTCAAACTCTATACGATCTATTATTATATTATTTTATTAAAGGACATTATAGGCTAAAATGATCCATGAAATTAAAAAATAAATTATAACCACGTTTACGAACCTAACAGTATAAATTTTTATAAATTATACCTGAACTATTTTTGTCAATACTGAATACCAATTTTTAAGTTATACCTGGTTTTTCAGTAAAATTATTATAATAATAAATAATTATAAGTTAAATTTAACACAGAAATTGAATATTAATAATTTTTTTAAATATAACACTGGAATAATAATTGTTTTTTTTAAATATAACAAAATTACATTTGTTGTATCAATTTTATCCAAAACAGACCAAATCAAGAGTTTTGGCAAACAGGCCAGTCAAAGAGGGAACTGAATTTGAATAGTGGCCCGCCATTTAAATAAATAAACAAAAAAATCTCAATGTATATATAAAAAACTGTGCAAACCTTTCAAGTTTTCCCTAAAATCGAATTGATTTACCAAACTTGATTTAATAGACATATTTGCTTACCTCCAATGTGAAAGATTTATGTCTTCTTAATATCCTGCGAAAATTTGATGTAGAAATTCCTATTTCATTCTCCTACGATTGATTTGAAAAATAGCAAAATTAAATCAACTACAATAATTAAACAATTAGGCTAGTTGAAACATTTAGGATGATTAAAGAAAAAAAAAAGCTTTTATAATAAATTAGAAAAAATATCTAAATTTTGTAAGAGAAAAATTCGAACTGAACGAGTTCCAATTTAAAGACACTATGGAAATCTCAAGACAGATTCTAAGAAGACCCTCCCCCTATTTACAGCTGTAGAAATGTTTTCTTCTTAGAAATTTATGACTAGAAATCAAACAAAAGGGTGTTTCTGTGGATATCTGATATTTCCGAAGCTAGGGAAAAAGAGCCCCTAGGCCCTAATATCAAGAAGCTAAAAACATTTTCTCACTGTGTAAAGTGAGGAGGCTACTTGACAACTCTGTGGGTGGTAGCTACGAAAGTGAGGATATTTTCATCAGTGGCAAAAGCGTTTTATTGCTCTTTTGGTTAGAAAAGTGAAGAATAACAATTATTTTATACTTGTAAACACTTCGATGATTTTGAAAAGCATCCGACTATGTAAAAAGTAAAAAATAATCTGAATAAATCTCTGAATAAAACTTTAAAAAAAGAAGAAAAAAGTGGGATCTGGGGGCCCTCTTGAGTTATAAATAATAAATGAGTTAGAATTAAAAAAAAAATAATAATGTAATGAGATTTTAGACTTTTCGGGGGCCCCATCAGAACTCGGGGCCCTGGGCCAGGGCCCATCCTTAAAAACGGCTCTGTGTGAGCTCTATTAAATATTTTTTTATTAAAATCACTTCATTTAAATCACAGTTTATGTTAAAATTGATTCACGACTTAAATTCTCTAGCATCCCTAAAAAAATCATTACACAAGATATTATTTTTCTGCAATGTTATACTTTTGTTATTTGAAAACGATGTTTTACAAAATATTGTAAAGAATAAAATATTGAAAAGATTTTCAATGCGTTAAAAAATAACTAAAAAAAAAATCGCAAATTTGATCAATAAAAATAATTGCATTTTTCTTTCGTTTTCAAAAATAAAGAGAAACAAAAAAAAGAACCTCCCTAATTTCAAGTACTTCTGAGACTGTTATAGCGAATTAGAAGAATGCATACCAATTCGTGAAAAACTATTCAATATAAAAAATCATTCAGAGTTTTGGGATTTGTTTTAGTTAAACAACTGCCGTAATTAAAAAAAAAAAAATCTGTGCAATAAGGAATATCAGAGACAGATTTCAAAAAGGTATCGAAAAATATAACTAAAAAAACATTTTTGGTTAATTAATTTTATGAGATACTTGGGAGTCGAGATATTGCATGTTAGAGAAAAGAAATTTTACAACTTCCGTGTCAGAATAAAATAGTGATCCATATTTCTCAACCTACACAATCTGATAGACTTTTACGAGGAAAATAAAATAAGAAGACATCGGAATTTATTTGAACATTTGCCAAAGATTACAATTAAGCCCAAGTCTGCTGTATAGCTTTAAAAACTGTTGCACATTGTTCATTTTCAGCTGACAACTCACAACTGTTGATAGCACTGTAAGAAATAAATAGAATTCCGTTTATGAAACTCATTCTTTACATTTTATATTTTTTCACTCATCTTCCAAAATTTCTTTCTTTTTTTTTTAAATAAAATAATAAATATAAATAAAATTGAATAAAATAAAAATTAATAAATAAGACAAAATTAATGAAATAAATAAAAATAAAATAAAATAAATAAATAAAATATATTAAATAAAATAAATTACAAGCTTACTGCATAGGTTTGTTTACAAAATATAATAGTGATAATATTAAATCATTCATTCATTATTAAATCTAATATTAGGTAACAAAAATAATCCAAAATATTCAATTTATTAATTAATTGATATTTATGATGTAGTGACAGAAAATGAAATAGTAGATGTCTTACCTTCGAAGATGTTCCGCCTTGACTGCCTTTAATAAATATTTTTAGAACCTTTGCCAAAAATAAAATAAAACTTCAAATTAAGAAACATTTGATATCGAAAATTAATACTGAAGTGAAGAAGAAATAAAAAGCCGCTGAATCACTAGTGTGGAAGTTGGGATAAAAAAAGATGAAAAGCAGTTTGATTACCTGATGAAACTTGGTTTCTAACATTTACTTTTCAATATCTCTCTGTTTCCAACGGCAATCAAACGAGTTTCGAAGTTTTCAGCCTTCCTTGGAGGTCTATAATGATTCGTTAGATTTCACTCCTGAAATATTATTTTGTGTGCTCTATTTTGCATCACAAAGTCATAATTTTGGACAGGACATTTCAATCACGAGCAATACTTTCAGCTATGACACCATCTCCTTACACAGCACGAATGTCACGAGTAGCTTTTACAGCCCTAGAACTTTGATTAAAAGTAAAACGAAATAGGTGTCGAAAATGCTTATCATTTATTCCATTTTAATGATCTGAAAATGAATATAAATTTATTCAACAAAAAAAAAAAATCATAGAAACTGGTAGAATGATCCTTATGCTTATGAGAATTATATGTTATATAATTCTCTTGATATCTTATTTGATTTGATATTAAAAATAATTTAATTGTTAAAGTCACAATGAGCTATTGCAAACGGTCAGGGTATCATGCTTAGTAATGATTCGAAGATAATCTTTACCAATCGTAAGAACAAGCATTTTGCTCTATTACAATTTAGATATAAGAAAAGTAGAAATTATTTTGTATAAAAGCTACATAATAGCATTTGTTTTATACAATATTGTAAAAATATTGCGTAAAAATGCACTAAATTACGTTGAGAAGCAAATTGCATACCGCGCAACCTAACAAACCCTAAAAATACTTTAGGGTTTGTTTCACATTACCCTACCCTCTTAACAAAATGAACCTGTCGACAAAATGACTTTGCCGATGCCGACAAAATAACCCTGTCGGCAAATCCACCCCGTCGATGAAAGGGTGTCGGTGATACGGCCTGTCGACGAAATGAACCGGACACAAACTACATATTTTGGTTATAAAACCAACGTCATGTTCCTCCACTCAATATTAACAGTTAAATCATGTATGACGTCAGGTCTCATTCTTTCTATGATCTCATGAATGTCATCAAGTGCTTTCTTTTCCTCTTTGAGCACGCTTTCTTTATATATAGTACTTATAAATCGTAACAGCACGTCTAATACTAATTTTCCTATAAATAACAATGAATAAAATTATGATTATTGAACCAGTATAAGTATAATTACAACATAATATCGAACACTTTGTTGGTTGGTATGAACTAACTGCTTTTGACCTTTTAATTTTTCTCAACTTATATACTTCAGTTTCATCTTTTCGCTTATCAAGCGAAAAAAAATTTTTTTATTCAGAAATGTGTAAACATGTAGGTTTACGTTTCTATCTTATGACAGTTCACTCACTTGATATGCGAAAAAGAAATGAGGACTTCATTAAATGGACTTTCGTCGTGAAAGAGGTACAAAAATATATCTTAAAGGAATTTTGTGACAATAACTGACTTCAAATTTAATGTGTCATATTTAATTACTTTTGCGTCTATGATTGAACAATTGAAAGAGGGCATAAATTTTAATTCCAAACTTATTTAGTTCATTTAAAAAGTTAACTAAAACGATATACAAATGAAATTCATGCATCATTAGTAGTACTTTCAAGTTCTAGAATATTCCCAGAAAAAACTTATTATGAGATGTTCAGAAACGCAAATAATATTAAAAATCCCCGGATATTTTTTTTCCTGATTATTCGGAGTATAAAACTTTAAAATCTAGCTTTTTTTTTTTTTTTTAATATTTTATATTTAGTTTTTTTTTACATAATGGCATAGTACAAATAAATTTTTTAAAATTTCTCTCTTCAAATGTTATGTTATAATATAAAATGCCATTTTAAATTAAATATACCCTTAATTCTAATCGTACACATATAAATTGAAATTAATATTTGTTTAGTTATAATAGCAATATTTTTCAAGGATTCCGTGAAAGTCGGAGTTGAGATTTCAGAAAAGTTCGGATTCGAACATTTCAATCTCAACAGTTCTGTTTTTATTACTATAATAAATCTCAATTAATAACTTATTCTGCTATATAGTGAAAATAATTTCATATTGTAATGTTTGTTATTATTAAGTCAATCTATTTCGCTAGAGATCCCTCAATAAATTCCGGCATTTGATTTTTATCTTATAACTTTTTATTTTCTTTGACTCCAAAGAAATAGGCACGCTTTAAAATGTATAATTGAATTCCCTGTGACCCCCCCAAAAATTCCATTGTTCCGAAACTTTTGTTTGACAATCGGTAAATTTAGACCATTATCTCACTTATGAAATGCGATACACATGAAACATGATTTTAGCAACATAAAAGACATTTGCTATATAAAGTGAAAACATCAGAACATAACCGAAGTTCGCTCTTAGCTAATTAACTGCTATTGTATCAGAAACTGCTTCTCCTCTCAGTGTTGCAAAATACAAGCGTTCATTTAGAAAATTGAAAACTGCTGAAAACAAAAAAAAATATTTATTTTAGGAACATAAAGTGCAAAAATATTATCAATGATTCGATACAATTGGAATTTTATTCTATAAATCGAAAACACCCTCTCCTGAAAACACGGGTACTTATCCATTTCACCGGAGCAGATAATAAAATCGCCAATTCGGGTGCAAGCAAACTCAATTTTTTCGATTTTATTTATTTGAATAAATAGGAAATAATTAAAATAAATAGAAAATAATTAAATTGCTGAATATACTTGCGATGGCGAAATGGTTTGGCACAACGATAATATGACGCCTCTGCTTTCAAATTTTTCTGAAATTTGAACCGTAATAAAGAACATGAGAGATTTTGAGAATTTATTAAAAAGGTTCTTTGTTTATGGTAATCTGTTTAAGATAATCTAATTACGGCTTAAGACGGAAGACTAAAGCTAAAAACTACCTGAATCAGTAAAATCCCGCCGAAATTATACATTACTTGATTAATGAGCTAAATATACATCAAGTAGGATGCAGATTTAAAAAAAAAATTTCATTATTCATTTTTTGTAATCTAAACATTTTAAATGTATATATATATATACTTAACAGAAAGGTGATAATCCCCCCCCCCAACCTCATCATACATCAAAACTACGCCACTGACCTGAATAAAGCACAAATGAAAGTACATAAATGGACATACAGCGTTGTGCTTTATTCACGTAGTTCTTTGATTTAGTCTACATAGTACAAAGTTACCCTGTTCTTTTTGGCGCATGAAAGAATTTTAAAAGATAGTGATGACCTATCTCGTAAAACAAATGGGAACACAAAAGAAAGTTGCGTATAAAAATCGTAAGTTCTAAAATGGGCGTTGCTGGAAATTATTTAATTGAAAAAGAGAAAGTCTCATAGTTAGGCAATTGAGTTCTTCCGCATAGGCTTCGATGGCCTTTCTTTACACGGTTGTTCAGCAATAAAAGCTTATCATATTTTTTATGCTCGCATGGATTCATGTTCAGGGATGGAATCTATACGATCATAATAAATAAAATGAAAAGTATTTTTAAATCGGGCTTTATTAGAATACGAAATTTCTTTCCTGAAGTGGGTCAAAACATAGAAAATAAACTTAATTAAAATAGTAAAATGACTCACTTATTATTTTTGAAAAATTTATAAGTGAATTTCATTATTACTTTTGTTTAAAATGCCTACAATTTATGCATGGTGAAATAATCATTTAAATATCATTAAGCATATTTCTGGATAAAAATTATATTTTAGTGTTTAATAATAAAAGCGTGTCGTAATTTTTACAATGGAAGGGATTATGTTTTATGATGGAATCCGTTCAATATTCAAACCAAAAGAAATGAATGATTTACAATTTTTTTTCTTTCAAAAATATGTAAATAAAAAATATTTTTAAATTAGGCTTATTGGAAACAAATTTCTTTCCTGAAATTAGGTCAAAATAAATGTTTATCATGCATTTTTTTAAGAAATAATTTGAAGGGGGATTTATTTTTTTCACATATTAAGCCCTCTTTCCCATTTTAACATTTAATGAATCTATGTTATGGCATTCATCCTCGTACGTTATTGACCTATGAAATATTACCTTAATTAATGAATAAAGAACTTTACAAATGGGTAGACAATGTACATTGAGAATATGACCGGATATTCATAGTTTAGAATTGACCTCAAATATGTAAATTAATAAAGCTAATAATTAATTAAGTTGCAGAATCACGCATAAAAATGTACATAACTTTTTTTGACGCATCTGGACTTTTGACTAGGAGTTGTTTCAAAATTTACTGAATTAAATGTTTTTTCTTCTTCCTAATTTACTAAATAATTATATTTGTACTGTATAATTTTGCAATAATTACAAACAATTGAATCAAAATTATTTTGATAATTTAGCTTTAATTATCATATAATTTGTCTGAATTATAATTTGATATTCTGTAGAAGAATATAGAAGTATGCTCTCAAAACAACGAGTATACTTGTTTTTGAGAGCATATATGTAATGTACACACACCCTTGAGTAACTGTTGTGTTTCTAGGACTCAATCGAAAGAGTGAGCTTAAATATGTTCATTAGTCAAACTATATTTTAAGTTATGAAATCAGACACTAAAACACTCCTATTATGAGAGATTTTTAAGGGAATTGAAAAATTTTTGCACACAATTATAAAATTCACTTATCAAAAACTAATTCCATTAAAAAAAATAAGTAAATAAATAAATAAATTTACTAAATATTTATTATTTTTATTAAACAATTGTCGAAAAAATTTTAAATTGCAAGGTATGCCATTTTTTACGTCATCCAAAAAGAATTTAATTTCAGATGGAAAAATATCAAAATTTTGAGTGTAATCGGTTGAATAGATCTTAAGAAATTGGATTTTAAACTTACACGACTTTTTTAAAATTTCATTTCTCAGAAACTATTCGACCGATTTCGCTCAAATTTTGGATTGTGCATTGAAAATTAAATACGTTAAACGGATGTCAACAATTCGCGATCGCAACGAACTATAGGGGGCGTTGTTGTATGAGACTAATACCTGCGATTTCTATATGAAAAGTCATTCACTTACTCTAGAGACGTCGTTAATGTAGCACGTAGCATTGCAACGTTCCTTCTTTATGGTGGCTAATTAAATTTAAAAAAAAAAAAAATGCTTGATATTCTTTCTTATGCAAACGAAAACAAAATGGTATCTCTTTTTATTAGAGAAGGAATATCCAAAACACATAGAAAAAATATTTGTACATTAACAGAAAAAAATATGTATATTCTTATAAGAGTTAAAACCTAATGCCCTGAGAAATAGTTTTACTAAATTTAATGATATAACATGAAAGGCCCATTTAAACTTAACATTCTATAGTTTTATGAATCATATTACTTCAAAAATTAAAATGAACAAAAAGTATACATAAGCCTCATAATTTTATGAAATTTAATTTTGTAAACAAAGTTTTTTGACAACAATTTTTATCGAAAAATTTCAAGTTTCAATAAAAATCATTATTTAGAAACTAAGAAACGTAAAATAAAGAATGCTGACGAAACAAAAACAAAAGAAAATTTTTTTTGTCGCCATTTTTAGTGCTACAAAAATTCGTCTTTGGGATTTGCCAAAAACAAAACAAGATGCAATTGTATTTTTTTAGGAGGGAAATATTTTACCGAAAAAACGAAAATGTACCAATTCCCACAACATGTAACTTTATCTTGGTAAACGTACGTTTTGGAAATGTTATTTCATTTGGAATCTTATTTATCAGAGTTCATATGGCGATATGATTGTTTTGAATCTATGCTAAACTCTATATCGGCTCATTTTCCACCGAAATCCGATTGACTATTTTGATTTTAAATAAAGTGTTTTATTTTATGAATTGTCGCAAAAATTTTAAGTGTAGATTAGCGGCACTTAAAAACCGCCAAATCTGTAGCGGCGGTGGCGTTAATACGTAAGTACCGAATTTTTATTCCATACTTTTCTGAATCATATTACTTCAAACATTGGAATATACAAGAAGTATACATAAACACATAATGTTATACCATCTAATTTTTCAAAAAAAGTATTTTGAGAACAATTTTTATCAAAAAATTATAAACTAAAAATAAAGAATTCTTAGGATAAAAAAACGATTTTAAGAATTCTTTACATTGAAATAAAAACTATCATATTGTTTCTTTTTTTATTATTCTTATAGTTCCTAATCAGATGTAAAAAACCATTCTGTAGAGAACCATCATCAAATGAAAAAAAAATATTTACAGGCAAATTTTTTATTGTAAAAATCATTGCACTTACCTGATTTATAATTCCCGGAGAATTCCAAAATGATAAGTTCCTTGTTTGAAAACTTTATTCTCAAATAATAGATACATAGTTTATACCTTCATTACTTTTAGATAGCATACTACACAGCAAAATTTTATAATTGATAGGAATTTGAATATGTAGCTAAAAACAGAATAGCTGAATTCTAGTTGAACTTATTCTTTCAAAACTAAAAAATACTTACCAAGAAAACGATTAAAATTAATTAAGAATCAGCACAAATGGCACTATTTCAAGTAACTTGGATAATTTTTTATTGTTGTTTTCCGAATTATATGGATACAGAAATATATACTATTCTATAACGAAGAAGAATATGCTATAACTATTACAATTCTGTATGTTCTGAATTCATATTTATTCACTGGAATGACGAAAGCGATGTTGACTTCACTTTAATTCGTAATGAATTGAAGACAGAAGAAATGCATTTTACCTTAATACACACATCTGTAACAGTATCCGAAATCGGAAGTCATCAGTTGCAAGTTTGTTGATAATAGAAATTAAAAATTATTGAGGAATTTTTCTTCAAATGTTTGGCGTGTTCTGTTCCTGAAAGATTTACTAATATTCTGGAGATTTTTTTCAAGTTCTTCGGCCTTTTCCTTAGGGAAATTTTGTTTCTTATTTGCTGCTAAAAAATGGCGTCTGATTCTGTCAATGATTTCGATGGAACTAAATGAAAACGTGATAAATTAATGTCTGATATTTACAGGCTCCCGCTAGACGGCGTACTCGAGCGTTGCGATCGCGAATTGCATACCTTACAATTCAAAATTTTTTCGACCATTATTAAATAAAATAATAAATATTTACTAGAATTAATTTTTTGTATGTAATTATCTTCGGATAAAAGAATTTTATAATTATGTGCAAAAATGTTTCAATTCTTTAAAAAAGCTCTGGCAAAATATGCAAAAAGAAAATAAAACATTAAGGGTTCTAAACTTTAAATCACTATCCTGACGAAACTTTGGGGACCCCATTTCACAGATCCGAATCCAAATTTTTTTAAAAAAAATTTATTCAGAGAAAGCACGTTTTTGAGTATGATTACTCAATTTAAAATAGCGTCTGCATTAATTTATTAGCATATTTGAGGTCATCCCTTCGTACCATTAAGTTTGAGTCATAGAACGTGAAGATCCGATGATTAGATTAAAAGATAATCAAGGTGGTTAGCTTATTTTTAACCCACTGTACCTTTAATTAGCACAGAAATGTGATAAAGAACAGATTGGGGCTCGTGAAACCTGCCGAATTATTTTAATCAATCAAATTTTTATGCAAGACCTCGTATTTTTTTTATCGAGGGATCAATTTTGTCATTTTAAAACATGTGAGTAGATCGTCCTGACTACAATTATAATAAAAAAATGCGAAGTTCGTGCGTCTATGCCTCTCTTAAGACTCCGAACACCTAGCGTCCTAAAATCTGGACAAGGGGTGAACGGGGTGGATTTAGCCTTCGATCCTAAAATTCGTCTAAAAATTTTAATTTTATCATGCGAGAGACATTTGAAAAATTAAAATTTTCTGATTGATTGAGCATTAGCCATTGTTTTAACTTAAACTATGAACGGTTTTATAATGTAAAGGTAACATCATTGATGTTTTCCAGCACAATGTTCTTACAGTTCACATTATTTAGAAAAGGAGTTTATTGCACGTTCTTTAATAACTTATTTATAATTCCCTAAGTCAGAAAAATGGTCGTTCGTTTAAGCAAAATGTAAAAAATCGATGATGCTTCATTCATTTTCGTAATAAGTACTAAACGAATTAAAAAAAAAAACTTACAATGTACTAAAATGCGAAATAAATGGAGAAATGGTATAATTCGTTTAGAAAAACAACGTAAAAATCGCCATCCTATTATTGACGCGGATGTTATTTAAGTAAATTTCGTAATTTAATAAAAGAAAGAAAACTTCATTGAAATATAGATTTCGGGTGCCTGTTTAAGTTTTCCTGGTGATAAACTATTCAAATTATTTGTGCTTGCATGATAATCAATCACTATGTGTAGATAGAAAAACAAAATGCACACTTTATACATATAGAATATATTTATTTAAAAAAATATAAGGTAATGTTGTTAATTCATACTTTTTATAAAAAGTAAAATTCTCAAAAGCCCCCCGAGTGCTTGGGCCTCCCCTCCGGGTATTGCCCTGTTCTGCTCATGCGTAAAGACAGTACTGGAAACCTCGACTGAGTTTGTGGTCAAGAAACTTGGTCGAAATTTTTGTTTCTTCCTAATTCAAATATTTATATGTGTCCCCACTGCGCACATTTTTTAAAACTTCCTTTTTGACATGGTTTCTGTAAGTAAATAATAAGGACGGTCAATATAAAAAAAAATCGGACGAATAGTTACAGAGAAATCGAATTTCAAAAAATTAGATACGTAAAATTAGATTTCTCAGGAACTATTTGACCATTTTGCTATAAAAAATTACATTTTTTTAAAATTAGGCAAAAATTCGTAGACCTTATAATTTAATTTTTGTTCGACCATTCTTAAATAAAATGATAAATATTTACTAAAAGTTATTTTTTCCCCGGAATTATATTTGGATAAGCGAATTTTATAATTGTGTGAAAATTTTTTCAATTTGCTTAAAAAGTTCTCGATATATAGCCAAACACGCAAAAAGTAAAATTAACATTAAAGGGTCCAAACTTTGGATCGCTCTCCTGACTATTGGGGCCTATTTCCCCGTATACGGCTACCCCCCCCCCCCCGATACCTTGAGGGTCCAAAATTAATAAAAAAGAAGGTATGTTTATTTAGAGAAAGTACGTTTTTGTGTCGCATTTCGTAACTTAAAATATCGTATGCACTAATTTTTTTAGCATATTTGAGGTTGCCGCTTCAAATCGTTAAGAATGAGTACTAGAATGTGAAGATCAGATCAAAAATTATTCAGGGTGGTCCGTTTTTTTTTTTTAAATTAATTTTTATTTTTGGCCCACTGTATAACAACAATAACAGAGGAAATAAATTACCTAATTTCAACTGGAGAATTGTTATACAATTTTAGATCATGATGTTCATGGGCATCACTGATGTTTAATTCTTGAGGGGAGGGGGACGTTTAAACAGAAAAAAAAGGAGAAAACATCTCCCAAAAAAAGACAAAATAAGTGTGTTAACATTGAACTTTTGGGCTAATTTATACGCGCTTGACGTGAAACTAATTCTGCAGGGACGACACATGCATATGACCATAGCAATAAACAGGATAAACTCCATGAGAAATAAATAAATAAACTACGCATTTAGTATAAATAAAGCAAACATTACAAAATGCTTACATAGATACTAAAACACAAGTTATTCAAATCATCAAGTAATGAAAGTTTAAAACAGCTCAACACATATCACCATGTTCATAACCACATAGCATTAGTTATGTGTATATATAATCATACTTTTTTATCATATTGCTTATGAAATGAAGTGTATATTGAAAAAACAAAGAGTCCTTTTTTAAAGTACACAATTCAATAATATCTCGAAATACATTTAAGCAATTTCATAACATGGAACATTTTAGTTGGCACAATTAGAACAGTATTTCAGAGTCACTGAGTTTTAGAGAACTAAACACTTTTCTTTTTATGATATTTCTTGCGTTTGATCATAAAGAAAAGTATTTTTTAAAGTTAAAATATACAACTGGTGATTGTCATGTCAAACCAGGGCTCGAAAAACAGCCCGTCCTCGACGGTCAAAAATTCTCCGCGGACAACGAATTTCTCGAATCCGACGTCCGCGCGGACGGCCATTTTCCCGTTAATGTTCGTGATACATTTTCAATTTTTGTTATCTTACAAGAGTCTTGTAAGTTACAAGGCAGCAAAATGACCCACAATACAGCAACATACTGCTCATATATTGATGTTTTCTCTGTCTGGGAGTACTGCAGCGGTCGAAAGGGGTTTTGCAGCAATAAACTTACAAAAAAAACACAATACGTACTGGTCTTAAACAAGAAGCTTTAATAGCAATTATGAACATCTACCTAAATAGAAAACCCCTTTCAGATTTCTGTTCAGAGACCTCTGTAATAAATTATTGGCTTGATTTTGGAACTGGCAAACGTCATATTTGATTCATTTAAAAAATTCAGTACCCTCGGATAACTTGACCCTTGTCATTTAAATTATTTCATAAAAGAAATACTAGGTTACTACTAGTAACCTAGTATTTCTTTTATTACTGTATAATGTAATCCTAGTAACAACTAATTCATTGTGCAATTTATATAAATGTTTGTAATAAATAGGAGAAAATTATATTTCTTTTTATTTAAAAGCGACGGGTTAGTTTCAACGGTGGACGGGTGCATTGTTGGACAAGCCGTCCTCGGGAACGGGTAAAATTTCTGAGTTTTTTCGAGCCCTGTGTCAAACGGTAGCTGCAAAAAATTAAACAACCTTCTTTTCAGGGTTAAATTCGCACAGGATCTTAACTCCTGTACTTTCTTTTTCAGACAAAAAGGGTGATTTCGAACTTTTACGTTAGCTTCTGTTGTCTGTACGTAAGATTGAAGCAACTGCGCATGCTCGAGTTTATTTTAAATGCTACGCATGCTGCCGTGATTTACGCTGTTAAATGTTGTTTCCTGTTTAACTTCGAACTCAAAACATGGACATAGAATGCGAATTTGAAGAAATGAATTGATGAAATTTAAAAATGAATAGTGTGATCTTACAACCATTGGTTCATTCAATAAAAAGTTTTTTTTTTATTGGTTTGTGTTTAATATTATGGTTGTCTTATTGCACTAGTTCCATAAGAAACTATATTTTCGCTATTTCAAAATTATATTGACTTTAACTATACAATTTAGTTAAATAATCAATACAAGTTCAATAATAATTTTTTAAATACTACTAACAATAATTATGTGCTGAATTCATTGAAATGTAGAATCCATCAAATTTTTCTGCTCACAGATCCGCAGTTTTACGAAGAGCAAAGCATTTTGAATCGAATGCAACAGCTTTAAATAAATTGTCGACAACTGAAGTAAATATTTGTTTTGATTTTGTTAAAATATTCTTCCACTATGTTAGCGTTTTTACCTCACGGATGTTTGCAAATTTTCGGGTATATTTTCGTATCGTGCCAACTACAATCACCTAAGTGCTGCAAAATAGATTTTAAACTTGCAATTTAAAAGAAAATAAATAAAAACATGTAGATGTTTGCCCGGGGGTGGCTACAAGTTACACCTTACGAGTTGGTCCCTTTCTCACAGGCAGCTGCCCGGAAGTTGCAATTATTCTGCCACAGATCACGATACGGAAATCTTCCCAAAATCTCTTATTTTCACTTACGTAAGCTTGATATTTTTTCATTTATACATTGCGCATGCAATTATGATTGACAATGATATATATGATTACAATAATACTTTTTAATGAGCGTGCGCATTACTTAAAATCTTACATACGGAAGCTAACGTAAATTTGCGAAATCTCCCTCACATTTATAAATTTAAAAAAAGAAAAGAAAAAGAGCAGAACCTATTACTATTACACTCTGAAACCCTATCAAATTCGACCTTGTCAGACTAGATAGTCTTTTGATCAACAAAATTGAACCACCACAGTGCTATGTACTAGAGATGAGAAGGTCTCATCTTGAACCCAGGAAGAAATCTTGGGAAACAGGTCAGGAGTGATTGTGACATAAGGTGAAAATTTTATGTGCAAAAAAATCTATATCAAGATACTAATTTATATGCCATACATGTTTCGCATTTAACATGATTTTTTGAAATGGTATTTGTAATGAAGAATATATAGTAACTAATTTAAGAAAAGTTTTTACAAGAATCATGATATTGGAGTTTTAAAATCGCGTGAATATGGATCACGATATTGGATTCACGCGCATGCAAATTGCAATAAGTAGCTTTTAAATCAGTGGTTCCCAAACTTTTTAAACCCAAGGATCCCTTTTTATAGTGAAAACTTGCCCACGTGCCCCCAAGTGAAAAACAGCATATATGTACGGTATAAAAATAACAAATTAAAAAAAAAACATTTTGTTGAAGAACTATTTATTAAAATTAGATCTTTTGTTTAAAATAAAATTAATGATTTGGATGAACGTGATGAGATTTTAAGAGTGTATTTATGTCCGGCTCAATGCCTGTGAGCACTAATTTCTAATCATTACTGTTTTTGTATTACTGTTTTTGTATTACTGTTTTTGTGATGAGGTTCATTACGGCACTGACACTGAGAGAACAATATACGCTTCCCAAGTTTTGTTTATACAGAAAATGCTTCGCAACAAACGCAGTTTTATGATTTTAGTTTTGATTCAATTTAATTGTTTATCTTGTAGTTTCAAATTAGTTTCGTTAAGTTTAGCAAATGTACTGAAAATACATTCGCTGCAGCTTGTTTTAAGTTAGCCAGAAAACCTCGGTATCTTCCTACCATTGCCGGAGCACCGTCAGTAGCTACAGAAATGATATTAGTCAAGGGTATTGCTTTTAATTCAGTCAATAGCGTTTCACCTTTCGTATCGCTTTCCAAACATTTAGCAAATAACAATTCCTGGTAAATTTTTTATCCTTTTACAAATCTTACATAAGCTAAAAGTTAAAGCTTTGTTTCCTGGATAAGTGGACTCGTCAAGCTGTATAGAAAATTCAGATATTTTTAAGTACTCACATAAAGAATTTTCTACGCTCTGAGATATTTTGTCAATCCTTCTTTGTAGATTATTATTACTCCGTGGAATTCTTTTTACAATGTTAAAAGCTGGTTTGTGCAACCCGGTGAGTATTATCTCACTTACAGACAGTAAAATAAGTTCTTCAATAGTGTGAGGCTTTCCGGACTTTGCAATCACGTAATATATAGAAACATGCAATCCATCGTCACCTAGCTTAGATGTTGTCCCCATAAAGTGTTGCAGTGACGGTGTTTTCAGATATTTTTCTTTGACTGTTTCAAAAATAGTTAAATCTTTATCTTTCTTGTCACTATGGATTTTTATCAATTGTTCGTTAAGCTTGGAATGCTTCATTGAATCACTTGTTATAGTTTTATTACATAGAAGACACATAGGTAAAGTACTATTTCCAGATGAAGAAGTAAAGACATACTTCAAATATTCAACACTGTATTTTCGGTGTTTTTTCTTCGATTCTTTCATACTGTTATGTTTTAAAAAGGGAATAAAAGATTTGTAAATCAACTGTTTAATTTGTAACAAACCACTGTTAATAATTAATTATAAGCACCCACCTTTACTTATAGTTTACTTAGGACGTAAAAATCGCCACTATTCTATTTATCTTAATTTCCATAATAATAAAAACCAATCACAATTTTACTATTTTATATTAAACCTCACACGTTGTTCAGGGACCCCTAAATCAGTTTTTATTTTTGACGGATCCCCTGAATCGTACCACGGACCCCTGGGGGTCCATATGGACCACTTTGGGAAACACTGTTTTAAATCATGTAAAAATCAATGCTTGATATTACAAACGGATAAATACAAATCGCAATATTGGACTTTGAAACCGCGTGAATGCGAATTGTGACATAGGATTCGCGTGAATATGAATCGCGTAACTGGATTTTAAAAACGTGGGAATACGAATCGCAAAATTGATTTCAAAAACGTCGTTAATAAAAATCGCGACAATGGCTTCTTAAATTACGTGAATGCGAATGGCATCGTGCAACTTTCAAATCAGCTAAATACTAAAATCGATGTTTGTTATTCAAACAGCGTGAATTAGAAGAGCGATCCCAGTGCAGTTTTAAATATTCAAAATGACGAAAATCCACCAAACCAGATGAATCTAACAGAACTTTTACCCATTGACGGAAGAATCGCGTGAATGCAACAGAAATTACGAACGGGAATTAACAAAAGTTTCAAAATTTGAATTTTAGATTGTGGAATCTTGATTACCGAATGTCCGAGAGAAAATTTGTCTTGAGAAACGCGGAATCCCCACAAAAATCATATGCCCTGCTCCCAATTTTTAGATCCGGGAGGACAATACGAAAAACCCGGTATTACGGGGTACCCTCAAAATACAATCACCTTTGGCAGGTGCATGACAATATTTCCATCGACTTTTCTTACTCCATGCTTATAAACTGAACAAATAAACAAAAATCCGCTTAGTTAAGTTAATAAGTATAAAAAAATGTAGCAAATTATATGAAAAATAATAATAAACCATAATTAGCAATTATGGCTTTTGAATAATGTATGAGTAAAAATGAAAGACAAATTGAAAATTGTACTAATGTGCATCTAAAAATGGAATGTCAAATCTGAATCAAATAAATTCAACCCACTGCTTCTGCATTATGCGTACAGAAAATAAAAAGATTTTACAGAAAAAAATACAGTAATAAATAAACAAATCTACCTAAGTAGATTAAATTCAGTAAAGAATAAAATACATGCTGACATATACACATATGCTGATTCATAACATGACAAATGTTGTTACAACTGTTCTGTCAATATCAGTTAAGTTTTAATTAATTCAATAACAAAATTAAAAATTATTTTTAGCAAGAGCAATCTTAAGAATGATATGGATAAAGAAGGAAAAGGAAAGATAGTATGACACATTTAATAGGAATAAATTCTATCAGACTAGTGGAAACATAGTTCATTTTGAAATAAACATGTCAGACAAATATAAAAGAATGATAAATATCGCTTGTGGAGGTAAAAATTAACGAATTGTGAAAATAACCCTTATGAATCCTAAAAAGAAAAAAAAATTGTAATTACTAAAACTTGACATTATATCAAATCATGCACACACATCAAACAACATGTTTAAAGAAAGAAATCAGTAAACAACAACTTGAATTCTATAGAAACAAAAGAACATATGACTTAATTAGCTAACACAATCAACAGTTTGGTATGTTTGAATGATATGAACTTGAAAACTGATAAGTAAATAAACAATTATTGGTACAAATTTAACAAAAAACCCAAACAAATAAAAATATCACATCAAAAGAATAAATATAATTTTAAAATTTCTCATAATGCTATAATATTATTGTTACTATCGATTTTATTGACTGTAGGTGAGGCTAAGCACTTAGTATAATCAATAGAATGCAAATAAACATTTAAAGTGCATTCAGTACATTTTGCTATAAATCGTACAAAAGGCCTGACATCCCCTTCATTGGCAAGCTGCAAAGTGCGGAAATAATGATTTCTCTCACTGTTTCTAATAATGACGGGAGGATAGCCGTGTCTCATTAAAATCATGTTCATGATTAATCTTGCAGTTCGGCCATTTCCATCTATAAATGGATGGATATAGACAAGTTTATAATGAGCTAAAGCAGCTTGTTTAATAGGATGTAATTGCAGAAACTCGGGAGATTGAAGCCATTCGACGTATTCCTCCATGAGATGGACCACTTCCGATGCATGAGGGGGAGTGTGTTCTGCTACAAATACTTGAGACTGACGAAATGAGCCAGCCACTTGAGGTTTCACGTGGCCAAGTACAAGCTTATGGATTTTTAAAATATCGTAAACAGTAATATCATCTTTTGAAACCAATGTTTTGTTGACGTAACGCAGTGCAGATTCTACACCTACTACTTCCATATGTTCAACTAAACTTTTCCCACTGACTGGCATACCAGTCTGAATCACCATTTTAGTTTCATCCAAGGTCAGAGTATTTCCTTCGATAGCAACGGTATGATAGATGTGCTGAAAATAAAGTTCCCGTTTCAATGTCTTAAATGCAGGACTGTTGTGATTCAATTCTATCAACTGGACATGCTTATCATCAATTCTTTTCAGTTCTTTTTCGTCCAGTTCCTTGACAACTGGTAACGTTCTTTTTCGATTGGTGAGAGCATGTGAATGATCAGGAGAGATAGTCAAGGCTTTAAAATACATTTCGTCTGCCTTAATTAAATCATCTTCTTTCTCTTCAACAAATTCTCCGTAATGGTTAAGTACATCTGGATGAAGTGGCTGCAAAGCTAGGGCATGGCGAAATAGTCTGAGAGCTTTTTCAAATTTGTTGGAATTTTTCATTTTCAAAGCCACGTTAACAGCTGACAAGGCTTCAGACTCTTAAAAAAAAAAAAATTTGAATTAAATATACGCAGACTATGCTTGGGTAAAGAAAAAAAACTGGTAAAAATGCATGGGTTTACATGCTTAAGTATGTTGCATTGTTTCGTTATTATTCGTAATATATATATATATATATATATATATATATATATATATATATATATAAAAATATGCTAGATGATATTGTGTAATGTATAGATCAGTGCAGATTTTTGAAAACCTTAACTTTTGATGACACACATGGGACTGGTTTGAATGGGCTTTTTAAAAGAAATATAAATGCTCCGGATCTGACAGAGTTTTTGCAGAGTTTAAACATGAACCAAACTTATGCATTTATAGATGAAGGCAATATGAAAACCAAAAATAAAAATACTTAATTAAATGATGGGGCAAGAGAGAAACTAAACTTTTATAGGTAAATGTTTCACTTTAAATTTTGAATTTCATATGCCAACCTGCACTGTTACCAAATTAATTTAACTAAGTTATTTAATAATGCTAAACAAATTCTTTAAACACAAAATTTATAATTTCAACAATGCATCAATTTCAAAAATTTTAAAGAAAAAAAAATTACTTGGAAAAATTACACATTATTTAAGCTTTAAATTTATTATGCCACAAATAGATACCTAAAATAAAGTATTCTTTTTTAATAAGTGAGATAGTCAGGGCAGAGTGTCTCAAGAAATATATATAGTAGAGATAAGACGGGCTCAGCCCGAACCTGATAAGACTCGTTTACTGAAAAAAGGTTTCGGGCAAGTTCGATTTCATGATAAAATTTTCATAAACATTTTAACAAAAGTTTGGCTTTGTTATAAAGAATGTAAAATTTTTAAGGTATAAAAATTTCAGCGACCTGCTTCTTTTGTTCGAGGCTTTTGCCAGTGTTCTCCCTTAGCATTTATAGAAGGGCGACCTGCCTTTTGATGCCTATGAATGTGTCTTTTTTATCCTTTTTGTAAAACTAAGCCACCATCCCTTAAAAACACAGCCTTTTAATCATATTCCATTTTTAAGAAGAATTAAATAACTGTTAAAATAATAATAACGCACAAAAATTATCTATGTTTATAAGTTTAATTCTGATTACTATTACAAATATTTACTTTGTTAAGATTCTCAACTGGTTAAATTTTCATAAGTTTCTCCTTTTTCAAGGAGGTATACCAGTAAATTTTTTAAGTGATTTTAAATTTTAAAATTATGTTTTAAATAAATATCTCTTTTTTTTAAAAAAAAAATGCACTTAAATGTTTATTTTCTAATAATTTTCAGTAGAAATTACAGAAAATTTTTTTAAGTTGTTTATCAAAATATAATTTTTTTATTTTACTTTTTATGAAGAAAAAAAACGTATGCACAGAGAGTGTCTCTTAACATGCTTTTAATTAAACTACAAATTTTTCTCTTATTTAGATAATAAGTGAAAACCACTTTTTGAAATATATGTATAAAATAGTATAAGACGGTAACTTAAAAATTGTTGAGCACCGAATTCAGTTATCACATGATCTTGCACATTTAGATAAATTTTCACAGTGTCAAGTGAGTTTCCTTTCCTGTTAGAAAGTACCCTATCCCATTCTTATTCCTAAGGAGATATTTGCTTTTGCTTATGAGACTTTTATTCAGCTTAATATACTGATTTTCTTTTTTAATTTTTGTTTTAGTTATTCTGGAGTTTTAATTGGTTTCTTTATGCTTTTAATTTTACAGGTTGGTGATAAAAATTTATTAATTTACTGGTTTCGTTGCTTAGACATCAAAAGCCAAGTGACGAGATCACAAAATCTTGGACTCCCCATGCATCTTGGACTAACATTAAAATTCTTCGGGCTCGGACCACCAAAAGCGAGCCCGAGCTCATCTCTAATATACAGTAGAACTGAGATTTAACATCAGTCATGAATATCAATTTCTTCTTTTTAATGTCTTTTCAGTTATTTCCCTTTCATTTCCTACAAATGTAGGGAGAAAAGAAAAATCCTAGTATTTAGAGTGTTCACTGATATTATTTTCCTGAAAGACTGGCAAGTTGGAGTCTTATACAACTTTTAATATCCAACAAAAATAGAAAATATGATGTTAGAAGAATGATGATAATATATGATGTTTAATGTTAGAAGCTTTAAACTTAATATCGTCTGCCTGAGAAAAAAAAAGTCTCCCAACACGGTATTGTTAATGGTTTTAAGAAAAGTAGTTTTACATCAGTTCTGACCAAGTCGAAAACTGAAAGCATTTCAGAACAGAAGATCAATACTCACATTATGGAGTGTTCGCAATGTGATAGTAATCTAATGACTTGTGAATCAGAAATAATTTCAATAGCCAAAATTGTTGAATTTAAAAGTGATGAAGAAGACTGAGAATCTTCAGATCCTCCATCATCATTCAATGAAGCAGCAGTTATGCTCCCAAGAACATGAAGAAATAGAGAAAGAAATTGACGTCTTGAAAAAGTAGAAAACTCATAGTGTACTTTAAGACAAAATAAGAATAAACAAATATGTGGAATTCGTTTTCTTTAAAATAATGTAAGTTTTTCTTCTCTACTAAATAAATTATAGTTAAGCTTCAGATTGCATTTAGATATTTAACAAAGATGTGATTAAATTAGCATGCATTTAAGTTTTAATTTTCACGGGAACTTTCATGTCCCGTTCTGTTATTAACGATGGTTTCGCCCAGTCTGATCAGCGTCGACAAATCAAGGACCTACTGTATTTTTTTTTAACGTAATGGCAACACAAACACTACTTTTGTATTTCAAATAAGTAACTTTAACTAATAATAGGTGACACAGAAAATGTTAGGATTCAAAGCATTTATGTTTCGCAGAGAGAAAGAAAATTTCCTCATCTAAAAGTAATTCCATTTTCTGAACATTATTTTATAAAACTATTCAACTAAATTTCATTTGTTTAGAGTCTGAAAGTTTTTAAAATATTATAGCTATGAGAAAATAATGACGGTTCATTAGTTAATCTGTCTAGTGGTTCTTAATCAACTTGGAGCAAGTCTCAAGGAATTACACATACATATTCAATAAGCAATATCTTTAAAAAAAATATATATTATTATTTTTTTTTAAATTTTTGTTTCATTCTTGTAAATACTGGAAGCGTAATATTCTATAATTTAATATATTACAAAACATCTGTTATTTACTTTATGGATAACAAGTTAAATAACATGCAGTAACAATGCACATAAGTTTGATTTTTTATTTTATTCAATAAGTTATTTTTTTCCAATACAGATGCTTTTGTGATCTCTAGACAAATTAAATTCCTTGGTTTAAATAACTTTAAATAAAGTTTTAGTTTTTTAAATCATTTATAAAAAAGTTACATTATGGTTCTTTCTACATCCTTGAAAATAATATGTGCATTATCAAATGTGAAGCATGACATCTGGTCAAAGTGATATTATCATTCACCACTTTTGTTGCAATTAATGCTATAGCAAATTGTGTGCCCTTTATGCTCCTTCATTGCGTATGTACAATGGTTGTTTTTTATATCTGGGTTAATTACTTATCACCTAATTTACTAGCACTTTAAAAATGTTTATGCAATAAAAACAAACAAATAATACTTTGTTTTGCAATAAAATGAAGAAACTAATCAATTGAGCATTTATTTGGGAGAAAAAACCTAATTTCTTTTTGAGTCAAAAATAATCACAATCTTGTCTCATTCTTTAGACAGTCAACTTATTCTCAACTTGTTCTACAGGGATACAATTTCCATGTTTTACTACTGATGAAATATTTTGCCTTATTTAGTGAGAGTGTACAGTACTGAAAAAAGAATTTGGATTTTAAACAGCTCAAGCAGCAAAACCATCACATTTAAAACTGCATTTTCAACCTTTCAACAGCTCTGTTAATTTTTGATTCCAAATGTTGATTATCTACATTTTTTTGAAGTTTCTCACCATAATTTCTAAATAATTCATAAAGTTTAAAAACCATTAAAATAAAAAAAATTTGCCAATATAAAATTAAGATACAGATTAAAATGAAGCAAATTGAAATGCATGTTTTTTTCTTTGCTTGTTTACAATGAAAAAGAATTGTAACTATCAAAATATGTTTACCACAGGATGATTACTAAAAACTTTTTCCAGATATAGAGCCTGAGCTGAAACTGAGCCTGCCTCATTTATAGCTTGCAACTTGCAAGAAAAATGTTATTTGGGAGGCATATTTATGAGTGTTATAGTGATTTTAAATCTTACCATTACTTTTTAAATTTATAACCAGAAAATTTATAACCAGAGATTGTCTTTTAGCTTCGTTTCAATTATTTATAAAGAGCTTCAAATTTTTCCATTATTTTGACAATGAGTGAGAATTACTTTTACAAATATACATACAAAATAGAAAAAGACAGTAATTTTAAAGTTGAGGATCAAATTCAGTTATTACATAAACTTACACATTTCGATGAATTTTAACGATGGTAAGTAAGTGTCCATTCAAAACTCAAAGTGCCTTCTTCTGTGAGGAAAAAACACTGCTTTTTTTATTCCCAGAAAGAACTTTGGCTTCCTTTATTTTGCGATTATAATTTATTATATTATTAATAAGTTCTAATATTATATTACAATATATTATATCTATACATAATTCTCCTACGTGGCTCCCAAATTTTGGCTGTATTTCTCTTCAGCTGGTGGCAACGTTTGCTTTGTTTTGTTTAAGTTACTATTTCTCTTGCACGGTGAAAAAAAAAGCATCATTTCAACTCCCTGAATGGCAACGCTAGAAAATCAACCAATGATTGCCGCTAAAAATGTCACACGCCAAATCTAGCTGAGGTGGTTCAACATACAGCGCATTTAAAAACGGAAACTGAAATAAGAGAGCATCAGATGCGGCAATCTCATACTATTAAGCTAGGCAGAAGTGAGAAGTCTTTGTCGATAGATCTCTATTTTAGTATTTTGTCGAAAGTGCTTTTTTTCACGAATTTATTTGACGATTTTTGATTTATTTTACGAATTATACTATAGCACATTTCTAATAGGTTTAACGAATTACATGTCATTTATTTGAATTCAAATTTATTTTAATAACTTAGCATTTACTAAAAAGATGTAATTATTTTTAATAAAAAGTTTTTATATGGATTTGAATGATTGTTTTGAATTCTTAGAATTTTGTGCATTTGCAATGTACCTAAGTTAGTAGCGAGCGAGGTGAGCTTGGTAAGCGAAGCAAACCATATAAGACTGCGTAGCAATTTTTGGGGGTTGGCTAGCGTTAGCGAGCAGAGGGTGCAGCCCACTAGTTATATTACAATATTATATAATATACAATTATATAATAAACAATTATTATATTATATACAATTATAATATTACATATATACAATTATATTATATAATTAATAATATTACATGTTGAAACTATAATAAATATAAGTTTTATCAACCTATAAAAAATACAAAGCTATTTGATAAAGACTTTAGCAAGTTTAGTAATACTGCTATCATTTGTGACAAATTGACTTTAAAAAGTTATTTTCAAGATAATTCTAATTATTATTCAATAACATTGTTACTTCCTACAATAATTTCTATGGTAATAATTCAACTTCTATAGTAATAATTTTTCATTAGATTGATTTTTCTAATATAAATAAATTTTACAGAAGTAATGTTAACAAAATATATTTTATAAAAGGAAATACATACTGAATAAAAATAAAAAAATTTGGAAGATTTGTGTAAAGGTACTTGCACACCAAAATAATCAATTCTAAAATAGTATGTACCTACTAATACAGAAATCCTTGCTATCTCTTACCTGAACCTGAAGCATGCACTAATTTTTTCTTCTGCACTACGGTTGGAACACTGACCATCGGAATATAATCTTCCGTCACAAATATATCGGATTCATCAGGAAGGAACATGGATGATGCATGTCTTTCACTAGAAGTCTTGTAACAAGGGCTATTTTCACAGCAAGTGGCTAGATCTTGCTTTTTCATGTAATTTTTCAAACAATAAATTCTGGTATTTAATCCTGTTGAGTAATCCATACTTTCTTGACTAATATCCAAAAGATTTCGCTCAGGAGAAATGCTTGATAAAAGTAACTCATTTTCATTAATTTTACACAATGTACGATGCCAATATGATAGACTAACTATTACTAATAATCCCAAGAGAACCAAGATAAAAGAACTACTAAACACATATATTTGCAGTTTATTATACTGGGGCAATTTGAAGTATAATAATCTGTTAAAAAGTTTCGTAAAATTATTCATTTTTGAAATCGATGAATTAATAATGTCACTCATTCTTAATATTTCAAATAAAATTAATTGTACGATAAAATAGGTAACACAAATTCTAATTAATGATAACAGTCAATATTAATAGTTATAAAGGGTGATTTTTATTTTATTTTACATGTTTCAAAAGTGTATCACACATAAAAATGAGTTACATTTACATAACATTTTACGGAAAGCAAAGCTATTGATTATTTTTCCTAAAATTTAAAAACAAATTTATCAGTTGAAAAGTCAAGTATTAATTCTAATCAAGGTTTGTAGTTGCGCAAGAGATTAGATAAAAGGTGCTAGTTTATTATTTTATGAGCATTAAAAAAATGTCGCACTCTGAAAAGTTTCAGTGTGCTATCGTTCACAAAAATGTCACCGGTTTCAAATAAACTAAGTTTAAAATAAAACTTAAATTTGTTGAATATATATCTAGATTTTGAAAACATTTTATGTTTATTTTGAATTGAGAGCAAAAAAAGCGACGAGTTTCACTGAGAGATTTTAATTGGTTTGAAACTTTCAAATACTTAGTTGCTTGTAGCTTTCATGTTCTTTCAGATTATCAACTGATAAAGATTTAAAGCTATAAGCTAAGTTCGCTTAAAATTTTGCATTTTTCTGTCCTTTCTTTCTCAATATTTGCAGTTTCGGTATGATATTTTTCCAGATAATCTCAAATTATTGATTTTAAGCTAAATTATAATTTTAAAATGTATGTACATGATATATTTTGATAATAATTTTATTTCGTTTTTCATTTGCATGATCTATAATGGTATATTTTTTTCAGAAAGATGAATTTTTATTGTCTTAATATTAGTTATGTGAATTTGTATTTGTCTGTGAATTTGTAATATATATATATATATATATATATATATATATATATTAATACTAAGTTCTTTGAAACTTTTGAATCATTAGCTTAAATTAAATTCTTTATTGCAAGTTCATTTTCAGTATACATCATAACCAGTTGTTACATTATGCTATTTTGCATCTTTATCAAAATTATGTACTTACTGCAAAAATATTTACTATGCAAAAGGAAGATTAATAAACACATTAATTTATTTAAAATATTCGGAAATTTCGTTCTGACCAAACTCTTAACTTTTCTTTCTCAACTCAAAGAATAAAGATTCCACATTTGTAACACATGTATAAAGAAAGTTCTTCATTGTTTCATTGTAAATATTGTCACTGATTTTGGTTACGTTTCAACGCCGGGGATATTTCCGTATCTTGATTTGTTGTGCCAATTACAATCGTCTAGGTACCAAATAGATTTAAAACTTGCAAATTTTTTTAAAAAAAAAAAGAACAACTGGATGGCTACAAATTTTACCTTTCTGTAATGTTTTTTTAGTTTCTCTGAGAGAGTGTTTCCATATCGTGATATGTCGTGCAAACTACAGTTGCCAAGGTGCCAAATAGATTTTCAACTTGCAAAAGAAAACAAACTTGTAGACGTTTGTCTGGAGGTGGTTACGAGTTATAACTTTTGAGTTGGTCCCTTTCTGTGATGTTTTTTTTTTAGTTTCTCATGGGCCACTGCCCAGAAGTTGCCAAAACTTGTGAAACATGTGGAAATCTCCCCCATATCTTCAGCTTCTACAACCATTTTTGGTTTTTGATTAAAATCATTAATTAAAATGATGTATGCTATGCAATTTTATTTTTAAGAATTTTCAATTAAGGTAGAATAAAGATTTCTTTATACCAAGAACGAAATTTTCTTTTAGTGTCAAGTAGTAGCAATTAAGAATTTCTGGAACAGATTTGTTGTGCAACTTCACTCAATGTTTGTTGTTACTAACCACTTTTGATGCATTTTTATTAGCATTGCTTTCGTCTTTTGCCAAAAACAGAATGAAATATTTCAACCCTATTAAATTTAAAGTTGACTTGTATTACGGCCATTTTTAAACACATAACACCCATTTCAAAAATGACTGCAGATCTATATTAAATGTTAGCCTCCAGGGAACTGTTTTATGTGCACTCGATGCTAAATCGGACATTCCAAGTTCATTTATATTACAGTCAATTTTAAGCAACAGTGTAGGGTATGTTTGGCAATGGTACTTAACCTTAAAAAACAGAGTAGGGTATACTGGGCAATTGTACTAAACCTTTAAGAAAAATACCTCAGTGTAGAATTTCCTAGGCAAATGTATGCTGTGCAGTGGTACTTAGTCTTAAAAAAAACATCAATGCAAGGTATTCAGGACAAATGTATGATAGGCAATAGCTCGGAAAGAAGAAAACTAAAACTCAACTATTAAAAAAATGAATGTCTATTACAGAGGTAGATTACATATTGAAATAATACCAATCTATTATTTTGCTACAGTAAATGTGTTGTTTTTCTTTCTCGGCTATAAATGTTAAAAACACAGCTGTTAATAAACGCAAAAATATTATTTAACGATGCTAAGCAGACATAGAATAAACATATTGAAGTTATTCTTATAAAATGTTTTTTTCTTTTCTTCAAAAGACCTTGAAATAAACCAATCTTTAATCCTTGTTTCAGCAAATGCACAATAATAAAAAACTGACTTCATGCTCATATTAAATTTGTTCACATATAACAGATTTATTTCTTAACACACACTCTACTTACTCCGCCATTCAAAATAAAATGCCTTCAATTAAAATTAATTTCACACTTAGACATAGGGCACATCACTTCAAATGGATACTGTGCATTACTTAAATTAATTTGAGCATTCTTAATTTATCTGCGCAATGTAGATAAATTGAAGAGAAAAAAAAATCTGGGCGTTTCTTTAATCTTAAAACACCAGTGTCTTGAATTTCCAGGCAAATTTATATCTGGCAATAAAGCTTAAAATAAACACGGATTACAACTTTGCTCAGTGTTTAAAACTCTACCCCCACTTCCCGATTATTACATCACACAGATCTGTGATAAGAAGTACAATTCAAGCCTAACATTGGCAGCTATTATGGCCAATTTGGGCAAAAAAAAACACTTGAATCCAGGTGCATATTCATAATAGAGATGTAAATTTCTCGGTAATAATCATCTGAAGAATATTATTATCGGAATTATTCATATCAAGTTGAACATTCAAGAATATTGTCCTAGCCAATATTTATATAATATAATAGTACAATATATATAGTACAATATATATAGTACCTATATAATAGTACCAAGTATAATAGTACTTATTTTACTTGGTAATTAATACCTTAAAAATTAAAAAATACTTTAATAATGAATGTAAATATAAACAGTGAAATAATTTGTTCTGATTATTAAAAAATGATTTGAACAGTGATTCGAAAAAATTATTTGAACATAATTTTTAATGCATTTTGTTTAAGATTTTTTATCAGATTAAAATAAAAGAGAAACATTTTTCATGAATTGTTCGGAACAATTCTAAAATAATTATTTTAATAAATTAATTTGATAAAGATAAAAAAATGTATTAGGTGTAAGCATAAATAATAAATTTGATATAGTAACAATATTCCATAATTAAAATGAAACCAGCATTCCTTGAACATTGTTCTGAAAACATTCAAAACAGTTTTAATCATAAATTATGCTCCTAAGATATTATTCTTATTTTAGAATTTGTATTCTTAAGAATTATAGTACCAGGTTCAGCTATTAATCACAGAGTAAATGAAGACAACAAAGATTGTACAAGAGAAAATGAATTTTTTATCTTCTGATCATGAAGATATTTATTTGTCAACAATACAAAATTTCGTTGGAAGATTTTAAAAAACTTTCATTTTTATAAAGAATTAGACCAGCTTTTTGTCAACTAATTTCAAATTTCTTTCCTACAATTTGGTATTTTTTTTTTCAAAACTAAAATAAAGATTTCATAAGAAATATTTAATCTTACAAAATTTTAAATTTTTGTTTCAGAAAAAAAAGACAAAAATCAAAATTATATGTTCAGAAAAAAAATTCTCAAACTTTCAAAAAAAAAAAAAAAAAAGTCTTGAGATAAAAATTACTAAGAATCTATTGTATGGTGATTATACCTAGACAGAATTTGTTATCTGTTTGGGAATAATAATTGAACCACATTTAATACACAATTTTGATGATTGAAGAAAAAGGAATGTTCTCAATTATTTTCTAAATTTTATCTTCACAAGAATTTTCTTGTTTTTCTTGATTATTTTTTTGAGAATATTCTCTCCTCACAGCTCTATGCATTACAAATCTTTTTTCTTTTTTAAATTTCTTTATACTAATAGCCATTTTTATGTCAGTGTAAAACAGTAAAAAATAAAAATTTCTGAATACGAAAAGCAAAATTTCGTTTTAGTCAAAGCAGTAACAATTAAAAATTTCTGAATTCTAAAAGTAAAATTTCTCTTTAATATAAAGCAGTAATAATTAAAAATTTCTGAATACTAAAAGCGAAATTTGTTTCTAGTACAAAGCAGTAACAATCAAAAATTTCTGAATGCTAAAAGTAGAATTTCTTATTTGTATAACGCAGTGATAATTAAAAATTTCTGAATACTGAAAGCGAAATTTTTTTTACTGCAAAGCATTAAACATTTCTGAATACTAAAAGCAAAATTTCTTTTTTGTATAAAGCAGTAATAATTAACAAAAATCTATTTTTTAAGGATAAGGAACATCTTTCTTTAAAGAATTTATTTCCAGGTAGCATAAAATGGCTGGGGGAGTGAATGAAGCACAGTTTAAAGGATGGCAAAAATATTTCAACACCTCTACAACTCGAGGAAGAGTTAATGTAAGATATTTCTTTTTTTATAGTTGTTGCATTTACAACTACAATTTCGATAAATTACTTCTATAATCACTACATTACTTTTTAGATTATCCACGAATCACTTCTTTAATTGCTACATTAAAATCGTGTAGTAATTCTTGTTTAATTTGAATGTTATAACTAGTAAGTCATGATTAGTAAATCCAGTAGTAATGCTAATAACATATAATTAATGTCTTGTACAATACTTATTTTAAACTTGTTTGTGCGGTTTCAAAGCAGATTAGATATTGAATAATTTTACTGCTGCACTGCCCAAATGATTTATTTTTTGATAATTATTTTTCTCCTTGTCAGTGCTTTTTTAAATTTATTTATTTCATTTAGAGTGAAACCTCTTGGGAGCGACCAACTCTCTGTTCCACAGTAAAATGGTCATTGCTGAAGGTTGGTCATTCTTAGAGGTTACCTTCATTGACTTCAAAATTCTTATCGAAAGTGCACAATTTTTCTCAAGCGATTTTAATTTTATTCTGTGTCATTTTCGTGGTGCCGTAAGGCCACTTCTGTTAGCATCATGAAAAGACGGATAGATGAATAAAATTTAGCGTCTAAAAAATGATCCCATCTGATGTAATTATGTCTAAAAATAAATTTACCAAGTATGAATGATAAAGCTATTTTAAATAAATAAACAATTTAGTTTTTTGTTTAAGTTTGTATTTAATTTTATATCGTAAAAATGAGTTAGCTTTAAAAGATGAAAAGTGGTTTGTTTGTTTAGGATGTTTGTTTTTTTTAAAAAACTTTCAACTCTTGAAGTAAATCATGGATAGCAACATCTTTAGTGCACTCAGACTGTAACATGAGGTTGTATCATAAAAAAGAGTTCGCTAAATAAGACCCTCACACAAATATTTTGAATACATTTTAATCTACTTATTTGTTTTGTTAAATTTTTTGTTTTGATATTATTTCGTGTTTCCTTATTTGATCTTTCCCGCATTTGGTGCAGATATCCAGGGCTAAAAAGATAGAAGGGCTGGTTCACTCCTTTGAAGTAGCTCTCGCCGCGCCAATCCTCAGATTTTCTCTAGTGACGTCACTTTGGCGCAAAGCTCTCCTTTTTACTTCAAGAACGGAGCGTTCGGCCTTACTAGCTCTAACTAATATTGGAGCATTTCTTTTTGCGAGATATTCTAAGACATTTGTTATTTTCTTTAATGACTTTCCTCAGTTTTTGCAGTGAATTTACGAGAATTTAAAACTATTATCGAAATGCCAGTTTGCGCGATTGCAACGTGTAAAAATTTTGATAGAAAAACAAAAGGAAAAAATATAATTTTCGGCGTGTTCCCTAAAGTAAATGAACTACTATGTAAAGAATGTATTCCGAAATGACACAGTTAATATAAAACAGCAATACGTTTATTCTGTAGCTAAGAACTTTTATAAAAATTCATTATCTAAATTGAAACCGCCTCGTTACTTCAAAAAGAAAGGCAGGTGAAAAAAATTAAAAAATGGATAAAGTCAAAGAAAATTAAAATGTAAATAAAAAGTATAAATAAAATATATAGTATATAGTTGGAATTCACCTAATTTCATAACATATTTTTTAATGTAGTTATTCTAAATATTTATGATTTTTTTTAAAAAGTATATTCTCTTAAATTTAAATATCTCTAAATTATATCATCGTAAATTTAAATATCTATAAACAATTGTAAAATTTCTAATGTCATTATGAACCTAAATTATTATTTTGTTTTAGTAATTAGCGTTTAAGGTTGATGTTTCCTAATGATTAAGTATGAACAAATTGCTATTAACGGCATATTTTAAAATCAGGGATTCTAAATTTAACTCAACTTATTGTTATAAGAGAATATGTAGATAAAAAAAGTGTCGATATATGCTTTAATTTTTCTTAATAATTAAAGTTAAAACTGAACTTTTTAAAATAAAGTATTTATAGTGTAATTTTCGCCAACTAGTAAAACATTTTTATAAGTTTAAAATGGTATTTTTCGTAATATAATGGCCAAGAAAGTTTTTTTGAACTATGTTTATGAACGAAAATATGTGTTAATTACGTAAAGTTTGAAAGCTCATAACCAGAAAAAGACTAACTTATTTTTAAAAAGAGAAAGATGCGAAGTTATCATAATATGCGATCTCCGAGATCTGTGGACACAGTGACGTCATGAGGAGGGAAATCGTAGCTTCAGCTCTAAGAGCGGAGTGAACTAGTTCTTCTATTCTCTTTAGCCCTGGCAGATATCTGCCCGGTCGCTGGGAGAGGTATCACTGGTCTCTCCTAAAGGTTATCTTCAACATCAAGTCTATGGAAAAACTTCCGTGCCTCTTAAAAGTGGTCGTAAATAGAGGTGGTCGCTACATAGAGTTAATAATGTTCATGTAATCCAGATCAATTTTGCAATGCAAGTATTTTAGATATCTATTAGCATTCAAACATTTAAAATTAAAAAAAATAGCTAACAACTAGCAAGAAAATAGTTAAAAACTCAGTAAAACTCTGCAATTTTAGAATAATTTTAGTTATTTCAATATTATGTTGGAACCTTATAATTGTTCGGTTTTATTACTACGATTATAGTAAGATGCATTTTACCTGTTTCTAAGTCTTTTAACAGTTTTTTTTAATCTTTTTACAGTCAGCACAGTGATTTTAGTTTGAAAAAGAAGCCCAGCAGGATTGTAAAGCCTCTTTTCTTTTTTCTTGAAAATTGGGGCGGTGGCAAAAATAAACCAGTAATATTTTTGATAAATTAATATATTTTAACTGGCTATAGTAACTTTCTTTTTTGAGAAAAAGCAATGTAGGTTGTGAAGCTATCATTGGGGTTGATGATGAAATGTGCTTTTCTGTGACACTTAAACAGGCCATAACACAAAAAACCAGGCAGCCCTTTGCATTGATTGTTGGTTCGGGAGACCACTAATATTTATTTTCTAGTGATCTTGAACCAATGGACCATTATTTTCAAGCACTTATTATATTGAAAATTGTTGAAGTAGCTTTTCAAATAAAAAGAATGCTTAAATTATAAGTAAATGTATAGATGGGCCGGGATAGCCTGGTCAGTACGGCACTGGGCCCATGTCCAAGTGGTCATGGGTTCGATCCCTGCCGGCCGAAGACTCCCCGTGTAGTAAATGGTGACAGATGCACGTTAAATCTGTCGAGTCTCAAAGTCCTCCATGTTCCCATAACAAATCAATATCTCTGGGGGTACTGAATTGGAGATTGATCGTTCTCTGGTTCAGGTCGAAATTACGATCTGTGGATGACTGAATCGATGTATAAATGGGTTCACCCTTTAAACGGGTGTGACAGAAGTAGAATTCTTGGCCATAGATGGCGCCACTGGAAAACAAGAACAATCGCACCCCCTCTGCCTTAATGGCATACGTCAACAATAACAACAAATGTATAGATTAAAAGCAGGCACTCATGTTTGACTCTTTGCAGGGTAGAAAAATTTAAATCAAAATTTTAGTTAAGAATTGTCGTTGCATTGTATGCACATCTAAAATTAATTTTATGAATGAAAAACTTTATTAATGTATTTTTTAAAATTAAAAGTGTTTAATAAAAACCTTGTTGTTTAAGAGATAAAAACTATTGCAATTTTAAGTTATTGTAAAAAATTAATGAGATGGTTTTTATTTCTTTGCCCCTGAAAGGATTTTACAATTTATAAATTAAGAAACTGATTAGCACTTTGGCATTGAACTTTTCAACTACATTTATGCTTATGTTTTATATTATAGATAACCTTTGCAGCATATGGTGCATTAGCTATATTGAGTCATGGTGTTTACACATGGACAAAACCTAAGAAGAAGCTAGCAGTAACTAAAACTGTATAATAAAATTTATTTTATTGAATATTAAGAAATAAATTTATGTCTATTTTCAATTTGTTATTGTTAGAAAATTTTTAAAATAAATTTTATCTGAGTTTTATAATTAATTTTATTTTTTCTTTGCAGCTAGGTAATATTTTCTTATAAAACATTTTGAATTTGGAAAACTTTTTTAAGTTTTCTGTCTGAATTTTATCAGGACAAATTTTATTTATTTTCTTTATTTCAATTATAATTATATTCTTTCAATTTCTTATATATTTTCGCTGAAGTATGTGAATCAACAGTCTTGGAGTTTATAAACTTTTATGATCAAAATGTTGCTTGTTACATGATACTATTATGTATAACTTTGTCAAATAGGGTTAGATTTAAAATTTTAATTCAAAATTTATTTTTAAAGGAGTACTATTTATTAATAAAGAGATTAAATTTTTGATGATTTTAACCATTTTTTGGCCCATGACCAATTGTTTCACTTTTCACCTTATTAATCATGTTAATAAATAAAAATAATCATATATAAAATAGTAGAAACACTAAATTTCAAATTTATTCTGATTTGTGAGGTTTTGAAACATATTTAAAATCTAAAATCCCTAGGAAATTAGTGCTTTTTTTATAATTTATCGCCCACAGCGCTTTTCTGTTTTGAAAGTATTTTTAATAACAATAAATATAGCCAATCTCAGATTTTATGTAAAAAAAAAATTTTTTTTAATTAACTTTTGAGTAACAGACACTTAAAAAACCAACTGGATTTAGAATTCTTTTCCTTCCTATAAAACTTAAATTTGAGCTAGTAGCGAAATTCTGAGAGGTTGAGAAACAGAAAAAACATTTTTGCCCAAGTAGAAAGAGACACAACACTGCTCACTGAAAACCGTAGTGAGAAAGAAAAGTTTCTTTTTTCATCTTTCATTTAAAAAAAGGTTACCCAAATCCCTGGAATTCCCAAAGCCATCTATTTTATGAATCAAAATAATGACAAAAAAAAAGGCAATATGAACACACTTTTCACAACTGTTATCATTACAAACTAACATAATTAGAAATAAAAATAGATACTCTAGAGCAGTGTTTCCCAAAGTGTGGTACGCGTACCCCCAGGGGTACGGGAACAGTTTAGCGGGGGTACGCTTTCTTTTGCGAAATATCTTGCAACAAACGAAAATTCCAAAATATTTTATTTCAGAACAAAGCTAGCCATGAAAATTTACGATTACCTATTTTTCTATCGGCTATTTTTTGCAGAGTTAACAGTTAATAATTAGTGGTGTCAACAGCCAGTTGTGATTTTTAACTTTCGTGCAATTTTTTTATAGTAAAAAATACATTTATTTTCAAATTAGTGGTACGCAGCGTTACGAAAAATTTAGAAAGGGTACACAAAAGTCATAAGTTTGGGAAACACTGCTCTAGAGTATTCTTCTTCAAAAATAATAGTTGTTGAAAAAAAGTAACAGAGCATACAAGTAATGAAACACTGTCAGGTACAAAATATTTATTTAAAAAAACAATGGAAGACTTTAACAAACAACACAAAATGTACCAAACAGTATAAAATAACCACTTGGATGATAACAAGATTTAAGCTGTTTCAACCTGAATAAAGGAATTGAAATTTGTTGTATAAAATACATTATGAAGTGTATATGTAAATGTAGGTTTCAGGGTTTTATTGAGCTAAAATCAGTCAAAGAGCTTTATCAAAATGCTAAAATGTAATGATGATCTTATGAATATAAGTTTGTAAACCATTGTAGATGCATGCGTGTGTCTTATGGTAATTATTATTTTTTTTGAAAAAATAAAATTTACTTATGGCATTGTTACAGATTTATAAGTACACAATACTACAACGAATAAATTTTTAAAATGAAATATTAATGAATTAAAAATGATACCTTTAACAGAAAACAAGTTTAAATCTAAGAAAATAAAGTAGTAGGAAATAAGAAGGACATGACTCAAAACTACATTAATACTGAATTGGAATGCATAAATATTGAATAAAAACTTATAAATTTTGTAATATTACAAAAAATATTTTATTACTGGATATAAAATTGATTTTAATTTGAATATATTCTTCTTCAGAAGATATGCTTACCATATTTATATAAATCTGCTCTAATATGAATCTTATACAGGTACTGTTACTGTTGTAGTATTAGTACTTTTGTAAGTGGGATTGTATAAATGCTTTGTAAAATATCTCTTGATCAATCTACACAAATATTATCCCCAACTTGTTTTGAACCATTGATTCTGGCAAATAATATCATGAAAATCACAGTTTTTAGTGTATATAGTATTAAAATAGTAAATGGTGTTAAATAATATTTTTAAGCAAATTAATTTTGAATGATTATAAACTCTGCTTGTAACAGTCAAGAAATGGTTTAAACTTGCACTTTTGCCTGATACAAAGTTCCAGTTGAAACTTTAATTGCAAGAATTGCCTGCCTACCACAAAAACAAATTAATTAAAATATATATTAAAAAAGTAACTACCATATAAAAATTCCAAAGATTTTTATAAAAAAATATTTCTTAGAAATTTTCAGCTTTTAAAATAAGATATGAAACAGATGCAGAAAGATAGAAATACCAATGGAATGGAAAATAATATTGTTTAAAATTTTTTTAAATAATGCCTCTCTATGTTTCTTTAATTTTTTTAAAAATCATTTGCAACATCAGCTTGGATAAAATGTTTTACATTATTTCAAAAAACACTTTCAGATGTAAATCATGTAGCATCATTTTAAATCATTCAGAGCACTAATTTATTGCTTATCAGCAAAAACCTTTTACACACAAATATTTATAATGAAAAAAAAAGATAATTTAAAAACAGATTTTATAAAAGCTATTCATATATAAATCATGTAGCATCATTTTAAATCATCCAGAGCACTTATTTATTGCTTATCAGCAAAAAGTTTTTAAACACAAGTATTTATAATAAAAATATTGGTGCTTTTTATTTTTCACTTAAAAAATATCACATAATAACTCCACCCAGAATAAAATATCATGCATTTTTTTGAATAGCATTAGTACAATTTTATGAAATTTCAGTAATAATTAAAAAACATAACGATGAAACATTGTAGAAGTGCACCTTCACACAGGAATGTTAAAAAAAAATATCACAGAAAGAGAGTGAGATTTAGAATAAGCGAAATTCCCTGAAACAAAACCGATCAGCAGTTTCCTGCTTTTTCCTAATAAATCCTACCCAACAGTTTAAACAAGGACAAGACAATTAAAAACAACAGTATAAATTAAAAAAAAAACTTAAGTTATGCATAGGTTTTCCTTCCAAGAGTATGATCGACGATTCTCTTTTTATAATAATCAATGGTGATATTTAAGCTAACTTAAAATTGAGAACAAAAATTTGATTTGACAGCAATTGAAAGTGCAGTAATTTCTGGTAGATAAGCCACAGCGTATGTGTGTTAAAAACTTCACTTGTCAAGATGTGTGGCCTATTCGAAGAATTAATTTCCCAAAGCCACACATTACAATTTTGCGATATCAGTAGATTTATTTAAAAACTAATGCTTTCTATAAATGTACAGTTACTTATTACACATTGAAATATTATACAAATTTATTTAATACTTCAAGATTTTAGGAAATAGTTATAAGCAGATGGGTTACCAGTAGAACTGAATTCTGTCAATTTTGAAGGTTAGTGTGGGTCTTCAACTTAGGTACCTTGAAACTACCCCCCCCCCCATGTGCAGTATCCCCCTTGTCCACACTATTCTTTTATTTTAGAATGCTTCACTTTCCTCACAGGGTATCATTCTAGGCAAAAGGCAGAACATATTAATGAAAGAACCAATATATTAATGAAAGGACACGCGTTCTTCCCCTTGTCTGTAGCTCCCCCCCCCACATTAATTTTTGTCTCTCTAATATGCTTTACCCTCGATGCGCTGTTTAATTCTAAGAGATAAAAGAACGACATTTTGTTTTAAAAAATTGAACTGAAAAATTTTTCCTTTCAACCATAGTGATGCCAAAAAATTAAGCACTTTTAAAAATCTTGAACCAAAATTAAGTACTTTTACGGGCCCTTATTTTCCAACATTAAAATTAAGCAGTTTTTAAAGACTGTGAGAACCCTGTATATATAGTACTTTTTGTCAATATAATTGAATAAATCTAGTGATATTTTATACTTATGTTAATGAGTAAAAAATGGAAATGCCACCTTTACGACAGTGAAGCTTATAGGATGATTATTGAAATTTTTAGCGATGTTTTTCACAGGTGGGGCGTATCTACTGGAAATTAATGTAATCAATAAAATTTAACTTGTCCAATCCACAGATTCAAAATCCCATTTTTGGCTCGTGGATCCATCACATGTCTGAAGGGTTAAAGCTTCAGGTCTTGATTTTGATGGAAGACTCAAACACAGGTCAGATTTGATATGAAGAAATATTTGCTTCTAGAATAATAAGAATAAAAAATATGAGATACAGATAAACCATTCTACACTTTACTATAAAATTTAAGACACATAAAAATTCGAAAACACATTGAAAAGTTAATAAAAGTATAGAGAATACACAAATAAAAAATATCTAACTTTAAAATTAAGAAAATTGTTCAATAAAAAGCATTCTATTCATGCTTTTAATACTTCTTTTGGAGTTAAAAAGTAACATTTGTAATAGTTAAATACAAATGATTGGAATTAATACTCCTTCTCAACTAGCAACTGATAATTTATTCAATCTATGACTGGTTGTTTTTATTGAGATTAATAGAACTTTTTTGATAGTAAGAAATGTTGAAGTCACTGCAAAACAATTAACTCCTAATTGCTAAGTATAAGTCTGAATCTACAGCAAAAGTTTGGAGATATATTGTACACAAAAATAGAGCTACTAATTGAAAGAAAAATAAGATGCAATACAGTGTACATTTATTATTATAATTTATAAAAAAAAATGAAAAAGAATTGTCAGCCAATGGGAATTATGGATGTTAATGCACCACCATTTCATGACCAACCACATGATGGCAATGTGGTCAGCCATCAATCTGATTAATTTCTTCAAAAAGACAAAAATCCATATTTAGCCCTTGCAATTATGAATCTCCTGTAATTTTACATTGTAGTAAATATGGGCGTGTAAAATAAGTAACATTGCACATACTATAAATATTGAAACATCCCAAGTAAAAGAATGCACACTGTCCATAAAATAACCCAATAGACTATCCTTTTTAAAAGAACAAACACTGCCCGTAAAATTAATAAAGAATCAGCTTAAGTAAAACTTCTAGTTATAACGTTAGCAGCTTGGCGCTGTTGTAATTTGGAATTTATATATATATACAGTCAACCCCGCTTAAAGGAATAACATCGGTTCCAGCCGAATCTATGCTATTAAGCGGGTTATTCGATTAAAAGGGGAGTGCTATAATCAATCTTAAATTCTGAATTTTTGTGAAATTTTACTTTTTAATGGTATTTAAGGCGTAGTGTAGCGTTTCGATGAAATAAAATCAGTTTTATGATCAATAAATAATTATAATTAAAACTTTCTGCCTTAGTATCATAAAAAAATATCATTTAAAGTTACATAAAAATAAATCAATGTTGGTGAATCATGTTGGAACTGAAATATTATTTAATCCCATCCGAAAAATTCTATAATTGAAGACTGTTTTTTGTACCAGTTTAATTCGTCAATTTATCAAAATTAGATTTTCCCTTTTAGTTTCTACTAAAATTTTCATGACTTGTGCATATTCCTTTCAAACGCATTCAGAATTATTTTTTTAAAAAATCTTCGAAACTTGAGAAATTCCTAATTAATGCGCTATTTTAGTTGGGGATTTTTTTTGAAATTTATTGATTCTAAGATTCTTTTTTTTTTTCAATTAATTTAAATCATCCCTTTTCGCTCTCAATTTGCAACCAACTCAAAATTATTCACAGGATTAAGCAAATATTCTAGTACTTTAGAGAAAATATTCTTTACACTAGTATATTAGATTTTTAAAACTTAATAATGCATCAAGAGGGGACCACAAGTCTTGACCTAAAAACAAATCATTCTATTCCTTTTTTACATACTAAATGATGTGCGAGTGAAGTAAGTCAAAGAGGAGTAAAACACACTTCGTTTACTCCAATGTATAACTGGCAGCAAGATTTGATTAATTTTTCAACTTCATCCGAAGCACCTACTAATGAATAAGAAGTCCCTATTGAAATTACCATCTTGTATCCTTATCTTAAAAAGGGAAATTGTATTTTAGCTGGTGAAACATTTCTCAAAAAAAAAAATTTTTTTTTCATTTCAGTACCACTTCTTTATGCAATTAAGCGGGGGCAAAAAACAACAAATAACCGTTTAAACGGGGAAATTTAACATTAGTTTAATATAAAAAGATTTGGTTCACTATAAGCGGGTTATTCGATTATCCGAGGGGCGATTAAGTGGGGACGACTGTATATGTTTATAGAAACAAAAATGTATTAAACATACTTTTATGTAAGCATTTAAAAATAAGCAGCATGACTTACAGTTGGAATATATTTCCATTTCTGTCTCAATAAATCGCTACAAGCTAGCATCACAACATAAGTGTCTTCAGCACCTTCAGGTGAGTCCAAGCATATCGACTCATCTGTCATCACTTGCCCTTTTTCGTTATAAACAAAAAGCTGGAGAAAAAAAGAACACTTTTATTTTAAAGACTTTTTCTTATTTTGAAATTTGTATAAATGTTTGATGAACTGCATGCATCAAACATTCTAGTAGAAATCAAATTTTAAGTAAACTGCTTTTTTAAAATTTGATAATTTAGAAACAGTCAGATCGATTCCACTGAAATTTTATATTTTGCTACTTAATGCCTTCTGTGAAAGGATGCAAAATTTTATACATCTTACTATTCAAAGATTTTTTGGAATATTAATATTATTGAAAGTTATTTTTCACATGAAATTAACTTTGAATAAACAACTTTTATAATTGTATAAAACTTTTTAAATTCATTTAAAAAGTTACGGAGAGATACCCGAAAAGTAAGAGTATCATTAACCTTTCAAACTAAACTATTTGGTTTATATTTAGTAGATTATGACTGCTCTCTGTATTCTGAAGGCCAAAAATCAGAATCTGTCAACAACAAAAAAAGTTTATTCAGATAAAGTAGATTCTTGTGTCTAATTTCAAAACTTAAAATGTTATCTGTATTTATTAATTAATTAGAATATTTGAGGTGAGGCCTTCTAATCATTAAGATTGACTCTTAGTTCATTCAAAAGTTATTCAGGGAGTTTTTTTTTTGTGCACTGTACAGTCCGCAAAAAAAAAAAGATATCACCCTGAATAACTTTTGTTCCAATGATCCGATTTTCACGAACTAAGTGTCAATCTTAATGGTTCCTGGGGGTGACCTCAAATATGCTAATTAATTAGTGCCAATTATTAATTAAGTTACGAAATCAGACACAAAAACGCACTTTCTCTGAATAAACATATATTTTTTTTTACATATTTGGAATCTAGACACTTGAATTAGGGGGGGTAGACAAAATTTTAAAACAATTGGGTCGTAAATTGGGTTGCAATAAAGGTTTATATATTTTGCGATAGTCCAGAAAACCGCCAAAAAAACCGCCTGCGCAAATAAATATTTTAAGATAACCCATTGACTGATTCAAAAGAGAAACGCTTAATTTTACTAGGTTGCTAGGCAACCAATTTCTGACTGTAAAAAAATTGAAATAATGTTTTGTGATTGCTCTGAGAGGTTTAATTAATAGTTAATAGAAAACATCTCGAAGTTTCTAGGCAATAGACAATTTTTAAGTTCATTTATGTCCAAAAAGCAAAAAAAAAAAAAATTTTTTTTTTAATTCTCCTTTGAAAAGAAAATTTGAATCGATTTATAAGTTTTCAGAATTTAAAAACATGAACTTTTTATCTGATATTATTTAGATTATGCTATTTTTGCTATGTTTATTCGAGGATTTCATACTAAAATCAAATTAACATAACTTATACCAAATTTTAGCTATATACAAAATTAGCTATATAAAAAATTTTAGGGATAATGATTTTTACAGCTTTAATCGAGTCTTCTAGGCATGAAAGTTTGAAGAAAAAAAAAGGGCTTGAAAAATAAAATGTAGATTGTATAGTAATTCTAATGCACATTCACAAGGTTTTCAATAATTTACGATATTTCTTTTTTCTATAACTCAGTGAATTGCTGAATGTTTAGTGACATTTTAAAAACATTGAAATATTTTATGTTTAAGAATAAGATATTGAAATAATATGTTGCATATTGTATGATTCATTGTTTAAAAAATTGCTTCATTTTGCTAGATATTTACGTTACATGGTTTTCTTTGGATAAAGATGATTAGCAAATAGCATCCACATGTTTCGATACATTCTGAAACTTACGTTCGCAAATTCACCATAAAATGTCGCACAACATATTCTTCAATTACGATAAGCTACATTTACCACCAAATACTGCTACTATAATTATTTTTGTTTTCTTATATATATATATATATATACAGTACACAACCAGTTATCCGGAAATCAGAAAACCGGAAGATCAAAAAACCGGAAAGAAATTCGATAAATTTTCCAGCCATTTTTTTTCAAAAAAATGCGTTTTTCCTCGTAAGATTTCAGGATTTTTCGTTCTTTTTTTAAAGATGTTTGTTTGGAAATAATCATTAGAGTATTACTTCATCGTTTTTTTCTTCTTTTTAAGATTACTTCCAAATATTTTCTTTTTTTTTAGTTGGGTTTAACAATAAAAAACGGCTTTTTGTAGAGATTCAGAAAACCGGAAAAATCAGTTATCCGGAATAGCGATGGTCCCGATCGTTCCGGATAATCGGTTCCCTACTGTATATATATATATATATATATATATATATATATATATATATATATATATATATATATATATATATATATATAAGTTCAAAATGAAGAATAAAACAAAGAAAAATTATAGACATATGAAAAAAAGGGGGCGGAAAATAATAAGTAAAAAAAAAAAAAAAAAAAAAAAAAAAAAAAAAAAAAAAATATTTTATTAAAAAAAAAAAAAAAAAAAGTGAAATGTATATATATATATCTGATATGATACTCTCTTTTTAAACAGAGCTCGTAAGGCCCTTAAGATACTGAAATGGGGGCACGAAAACTTAAAAGATTTTTTTTCCTAATGCCCGCCTGTGTTAACATCCGTCAATTCAGGCATCTACAGGGCGACAGATATCTGTGTGGCCTAAGGATTCCTAACGAGCATCAAACATTCTCAAAATTAAGTGTTCATTCACTGGAAAATTTAGTGTTTATTCAATTTAAGAACTGTTCCTTCACTTGGTTATCTTACTACTTATTATTTAAACCACCAAAAGCTTAAAACAATATTATGTAAGTTATCTAAATTTTTTTTTACAAAATTTGCATTTATTAACAAATATGTCGACACGCATTTAATAACAAATACGTCATTTAGCTAAAATTACAAATTTTGAAATTTTTATGATTTTTTTTTTAAAGACAAGCTAAGCTTAAGTATTCCATCACTGGTTAGTTTACCCTATAAGTTTTGAGAAATTTGCGATGTTGTGAGAGATGCTTAAAAATGTTGACTACGTATTTTTATTAATATTTATAAAATATATATTCAAGAAATTGATAAATATTTTATTCCAAATTTATTCATTCGTATGTATATTATTGAAATTTTATCAGTTATTGAGAAAAAAAAACTGAAAAATAAAAAATAATCACATTAAAGAAGCACAATCTGTTGTATAATCATATTCTATCAGAAGCATGATTTTATAAAACTCCACATTCTCTGAATAAAATGTATTTTATTCAAATTTCTTTACTAAATTGCAAATAGAATTTTAGACAACAAAAAAAGAAACATCGTATTTTATAGCTTAAAAAAATAAAAATGAAAAGATAAGCAGACGATTATTAGCGAAAAAAATATGAATGAAATTTTATGCTAAGCGCGCGAAGTCAAGTTCCTAGCAAGTTTATCACATTTTAATATGAATCGCCCCATTTAATCATTTCTTTATTGTCGCCAAATTATTTTTTTAAAAATAATTAATTTTAATTTTTCTCAGCTTCTAATAAATAAAAACAGTTGAAACTTTAGATTTTTCAATTGAAAAATATGTAGATTAATATGGTATAAAATAATTCCTACCTTGTAATTCAAAAATTTTTCATCCTTAATTTAATTAAATAATAAAAAGTAATTAACAATTATTAAAAATTATTTTTTTCGTGAAATTATCTTTGGGTAAATGAGTTTTATGACTGGGTGAAATTTTCTTCGAATTCCTTTATTAGTTTTTAAAATATGACTAAAAACGTAAAAAGTGAAATTAACATTAAGGGGTACGAACTTTGGATCGCTCTCCTGACCAAACTATGGGGACCATATTTCCCAGATTGCGGCTACTCCCTATATTTTGAAGGTTAAAAATCCAAATATGTAAGAAAAAATATATGTTTATTCAGAGAAAGTACGTTTTTGTGTCTGATTTCGTAACTTAATTAATAGTTAGCACTAATTAATTAGCATATTTGAGGTCACCCTCAAGAACCATTAAGATTAACACTTAGTTCGTGAAAATCCGATCATTAGAACGAAAGTTATTCAGGGTGATATCTTTTTTTTTTGCGAACTGTACAATTACTGCTTTAGTTAAATGTGGAGAATAAGAACAGCGATAATACGTTTAATTTATTTCTGTCGAGCCATGTTTTATTTAAAGCTACATTTTCAATAAAGTTATATTTTAAATTTGTTTTCTTCATATCATTGGAAACTTGGCTATAATTTCTTGCATGCTCTTAATGACATGATAAAAGTATTAAAATTATTCACGAGGTTGAGTAAAATGAATATAATATTAATATTAAAATATCTGTAATTAATTGTAATTCCTTTTGCTACTTAATACGAAAAAAAAAAAATAATTACATTGGTGTTCAAAAGTTAAGAATACTTCCATGTATTTGTCCAATATAAAAGTATTCTTAACTTTTGGATACCAGAATGCATTTATATTTATTTTTATCAATAACACATTAAAAAAAGAAAATAATATGTTTAACATGGCATATATAAGAATAGTTTGATATAAGAAATAATAGCAAAAAAACTTGTTCGTCCTTCCATAAGTTAGTTGACCACTAAAGTAATACATCACAAGTGGTCAATTTACAAAGGTGTCACTGAATTAGTTTAAAATCTTTTATAATTACAAAAGGCCATGTAAAGTAATAAAAAGCTACACAGTTGATAGCTTTTTATTATTTTACATGGTCTTTTACAATGTGTAAACACATTTGAAAAAAACGCTTTTGCATAATACGTGGCGAAAATTGAAGAAAATCTCATTTTCGTAAAGGGAAAATTAAGCACGTTTTAAAAACACCCCATGAAAAAAGCACCTTTAAGGGCTTTTAAAAAACAAAAATCGAAAATAAGCACCTTTAATCACTTTTTAAAAACGCTACGCGCCATGTTTAAGCATTTAATTGGATAAATTTGGTAATCATAAGTGATTTAATTGAAAACAAATTCAAAACTAAACTTTATTGCTTTTTTAAATGGCTTGTTGACTAATAAGAACATAAAAATAAATTTTATAAACTCTTCTTATAAAAATGAGCTTAGATAGTCTAAAAACTTGAATAGTAAGTAAAATTACTTTAAGTTTCTCTACAAAGACAAAGAGCATTATAATTTTTGTACTGTGAATGTTTATTATTTTAAACCTGTGACTGTTAAATATTTGAAAATTCATTTCAAATAAAAAGATTTTTAAATACACCTTCAGTACAAAGTATTCTCTTACTAAATTTGAGCAGTTAATTTTAAAAAAAATTATTTTTATATACTATGCTAAAATTTTTAAAAATGAATAACCTGTTTTGGATAAACTTCAAACACACAAGGAAACAACTTCACTTTTCCAATATTTTGCTGTGCAGCAGATACAGAACCTTTTTGTATGCATTTATCATTTTTCAAACTACGAATCTATAAAAAAAATATACACATGAGAAATTTAAGCTGAAGTGAAATATAAGTAGATGACTAATAAAAAAGGAAATACATACTGTTCATTATATTGAAAATAAAAAGGAGAACATTAAACTTAAATTTTGTTATTGCGTATGCACCACAAACACAAAAAAAAATTATTTTTCATTTCACAAGAATTGCAGCAAATTGAAAAATTACAATTTTGCTGATTTAATTAAAACTTAAACGCATTTGTTTAAAATTAATAGGACGGTGAAAGTTGCCTCAAATTTGCTACTAATTCATTATATCACATCACAATAACTCATTGACTATAAAAAAAAAGGAATAATATTTGTTTTTGAAGTCAAATGTTGAAGACCTTGAAACGTTCAAAACTGTTACAAATAAAGTTTTCTGTACAATTCACTATGTTGATTAAATTTATTCGCAAATGTAGTTGGATTTCATTTCAAAGTTAAGACAAATTTGCAACTAGTTTATTTCATCCAATTAAAGTACCTCAGTGATAGTAATAAAATTTTTAAAAAAGAATGTTTGTTTTTGAAGTCTTCAAAAAATTTAACCTTAAAAGATGTAACAAGCAAAATTAAGTTTCCCTCGTAAAATATATTCCTATTAGTAGTTGGATTAAGAAACAACCCCAATACTATTAGGAAAACTTGAGAGGTTTTCACCAGTATGTCATTAATTAGATATGAAGTTCCCAATTTTTTCAGCTATGGAATCCTAAATGATCACCCTTTTTTTAGAAGAACACCTGACGTCATAAAGTTCATTAGCAATTGTGAATATATTTATTAAATGCATTACAATTTATTCTGAATGCAATACTAATAATTTTGAAAATATTTAAAATGAAGGGATATTTTCATTGTTTTAAATTAGGCTTTTCATCAGACAATTGAATTCACAGGGCTAAAGCGGCATCTCGTCTAGTTCTGAAATAATTTTATATGCATAAGCTAAAATGAATAAAACAAAGTTCAATTACGGTTTTTGTTGCAATAAAAGTGAAAAAGAACCGATAAAAAAGCTGAGAATGATTATCAGAAAAACACATTTCTTTATTAATGGATTTTGTTATTTTATTTTTAATAGAGAAGATTTATAGGGAAATGTTATAAATGGGTATCTTTTTTTATAACTTATTCAATGCATTCAATAATATACTTAAGAATAACTATATTATTTTAATCTATATAGTTAGAACAACTGATTAAATTTTGAGCTTCAAGATGTTTTTTATAAAATGACAATCAGAATTCACATAGAATTCAGAGATGCATATAGGATGTCCTCACAAGCAGAACGATAAACGATATCTATATGTAGAAATTTATTTTGCTTTTATAGACTAATCAAAGGATCATAAGTATAGTAATAAAATTCTAAATTTATCTGACTACTTTATATAATATCACAAATATACTAAAAAACTAAATTACTATGAATTATTTTACATACATTTTAATTATTTTACATTATATACTAACCAACAGAGAGAAAATATTCAACAACAAAAAATTAACAAATAAAAAAAACTTTTTTTTCAGTTATATACTTTTCCAAAGAGTCTGTTTTCAGTGGGTAGAAAGTGTTCTGGCCAAACATTTTCAAGATACCATTTAAAGCTTTTGCAATTCAATTTCTTCCTTAATTCTAGTCTGTCATTCACATCAACATTTCTGTTCATTTTGGCAGCTTCTAGAATAAAGTTAAATAAAAAATATTTTAATTTATTTGAAATTGCAGTATTTTAATGAGTGCAAAATTATTTCATCCATCATTTGTAACAATACTGTCATTAAAAAATATTTTTTTGAATTTCAGAAAGATTTAGAGTGAGTGCGAATTTGACGTACCCTTGAGATTTGAACAATTCAACAATTTAGGTAAAGTGAACAAAAAAGAACAATAAACATTTAAATCAATAAAAATTTTAACAATGTAAAATTTTAGCAATGTAAAATTTTAAACATTAACATGAAAAAGGTAAAGTTAGAGACAATTCATAAGAGTTCTTGCGTCCCAATACAATTTAGTGACATTCCCACTTTTCTGGGAGTTCCAATCTAGTCCCTTGCACAACAAGAGGTGATCAGAGTTTAATACACCTGTGTCGCAAATTGGGCATGTTTTGCTGGGAAGAATTTTTATGCTATATAAATGTTCTGATAAGCAATCGTGGCCTGTTTTAAGCCTAAAATAGACTGCTTCCTTACGGGGTTGGTAACAGAGAAATTTCCAATTGTCTTAAATTGTCCATATTTTGCCTTTTGATTTTATAGTTAAATCATAATTATTTATTTCGTTGAGTTTTTTCAGAACGTATTTTTTAAGAGTATCAGGTGTGACGGTTGTTATTTCTTGAGGCATTGTTGTTCCGTTTTTTTGCCAGATAATCTGCGTTCTCACTGCCTTCGATACCAATATCCGAAGAGATCCATTGTATAACTAAAACTTTATTCATTTTCCTGAGGAGGTTTATATCGAGCTGAATTTCGTTTAATAGCTTAGTTTTAAAACATTGGTTTTCTGTGATTGCTTGAATTGCAGAAATGGAGTCTACTAATAGAACCACCCTTAGGAACTCATTAGATCTTGTTTTTAGGTTCTGTAATGCTAGATAAATTGCTTGGATCTCTGCATCAAAATTGGTCATATAATGACCCACAGGGACACTTTGGGAAAATAGTTTACAAAAAACACCGGCTTCAGATCTATCTTGTATCTGAGATCCATCGATATATACATGTAGCCAGTCGCTTTCCGGGTATTTTTCGCGGATAATTAGCAACGCAGTTGCCCTCAGCTCTGCCTCGATACTGTCTTTTTTCCTTAAGTTCCCTACAGTCAAGCTGTTTTCGATGTCTACATATTCAAGATTGTTGATAATTTTATATGTGCTTTCAGTGGGGATGTGAGCATCAAGATCTTGAAGTGTGTTTTGACATATTTCTACTGGTGAAACTTGAGTTTTGAGAGTACTAGGTTTCTGATTTAGAATCCACTCTGCTCTGTGTGAAGTCAACATTTTGATGTAACTTCCGAGTGAACTGCTTTTGAATTTCGATGTTGATGGGAAGGTTGGAAGTATACAGTTGCATTGCTGTGACTGGGGTAGTTTTTACTGCTCTAACGATAACCCTGAGGGCTTTATTTTGCGCCTTTTCTAGTTTGTCAATACTGCTCTTTGCCGCAGAATTCAAGGTCTCACTACCATATTTGATTATGGGTTTAACATATGCGTTATACGTTGTATTCAGGGTTGCTTGATTGCATCCCCATTTGGCTCCAGCAAGTCTTTTCATCATTGATATTCTGCCTTCCACTTTTCTACAGTGACTTTCACGTGATCGGTGAAGTTTAATTTGTTATCTAGTGTTACGCCTAGATATTTTGTACAATCACTCCTACTTAGTGTAGCATCATCTATCTTCAATTCAAAATCTATCGTAATTTTTCGGAGGGAAAAGAATTGATTCATAGTTTTGTTTTTATTTAAAAGCATATTATTATCAATGCACCAAGTTTGAAGTATTTTCAATGTTTCATTCATGGTGCTCTCGAGGAAATGTTTCTGATCTTGAATGAATACACACAGATGTATAACATACAATACAGCAATGATTATTGATAGTTATAGTTGTCAAATATAAACACATTTCACTCGATAATTGCGATATAACAAAACATTAATATCGCAAATATTAGACACAACGATAATTATTAAATATGAAGTTAATGTAATAATATAAATCAGTTATAATTGTATCGATATCTAAATTGTATAAATTTTAGGGATATTATCCTTTTGTTATGTTATGAGTTAAGTAATCTATAATGATACCGATACTATCATATTTGATAATTGTGGTTTTTTAATAAATTATCACTATTTTTGTATTTAATACATCCATGTGTATTAACAGTAACCAGCAGTCAATATAAACCAGAATTTGGCATTGGTCCACATCTAGTTTCATGGTCTCTATAGCTGATAAGTACAAAAAAAGAATTTGCTAAAATAATTGCTTAATAAAAGAAAACAAAGCAACTAGTTGTATTAGAGCAAGAAAGCAAACATTTAAAAACCCAATTTTGTGTATGCCATTCACTTACGGGGATTAATTTTAAAATAAAACTCTTTCCATTCATCCATCCATGTTGCAGCAGCTCTAGCAAGATTTTGATAAAGAACAGCTCCAACTCCACCAGGCCTAGGAAATGAGTAAGGAGAAGATTTGCGAAAAACATGACCCACGTGTGAGCAAGGTACAATACTGATGGAACCACCACACTGCCACACCTAAAACAGTCCAATCTTATAAGACACTTATGAAAATAATAAATTATGGACCAAAAGATCATCTATCTGATAATAAAAATTATCATATTCACTGATTTTTTTTAATTGCAAATATTCTGAATTCTGAAAGTTATTCGATTGTTAGATTACGATAACTAATAGTTTAAACAAAAGTAGTTATTTTTTTTACTATAATGAAATATAATAAAATAATAATAATTATTAAAAATTATTTACATGGAATCATCTTGGGAATGGTAATTTGTAAATTATGTATTTAATTATCCGCAAACATTTTCAGATTAGCTTTAAAAGATCTTGAGGAAAAGTGAAATATGCAACAAGTAAAGCATTAAAGTGTCCAAACATTCTAACCCTCACCCG